>NC_056734.1:466366323-466368823 GCF_019279795.1 Protopterus annectens | reverse complement strand
CTGTCAAGGTTTAGGTCCCTATATCAGGTGTTCCTGATGCTAGCTAATTTCTGAATGTGTAACAGGTCCATTAGTGCTGGATCTGAAAAGTTTTGTAGGTTAGGCATAGGTTAGCTCTGAATAACCTGTAGGAAACTGAGTGTAGGAACAATGATTTCAGGTGGTCTGCAGAGGACTTGTTTTCTGCCCCTTCTGTATAATACCATAGTAGTGTCTTTTCTTTTGCAGAATCTCATACTACATGGCTCATGAGCACTGTAAGGCAATATTTAGACTCAGAGTCAGACAACATCCCACATCAGCCCAAAATACAATAATTTGTGCTTAGAATCCATCTATCTACAACCCATTTTCCCATTTTTTGCAGACTTTGCAAGGTACAAACATTAAGTTACTGTTGCAATGAGATTATAAGTATCTTAACTAACCAACAGACTACTAAAATACAATACAATTAAACCATCAATGCACATAGCATCAGAAACAAGCTACAGCATGTAAGTGCTTTTATTTTGTAGCACTACCTAGAATTTGTAGCAGTCACAGAATCTTGGGTCAAAAAGACCCCCCTATTTCCAATACTTTCTCACCTTCTACAAGTATGTCAACAATATCAGACCAAATAAAAGATCTTTCAGAGGCTCTTTAAGTCATTGCCCAAGCAAATTTCTGCTCAGACTCCAGACCCAGTCCTAATTGTATTTTCCTAAAATGTCCAGTTCACAAAGGCAAACCACTGCTTATCCCTACAGCCCATCTACCACCCCCTTATTCCCTAAATACATTAAAATCTGCCATCAGTAACATCCTTAGTAACCACAGAACCACAGGAACAGAACAACCAAACAGAATATTCCACACCAGAGCCGCAGTAAGGTCCAGAAGCTATACCAGGAAGACACTGGAGTGTAATTAAAATTTATTGACCACAAAATCAAGGCTTGAGCACTTTCGTACAGGTACTTCATCAGAATCAACATATACTCCCATCAAAAACACTTAAATACCCCTCTCTTGATCACGCATCCAATAAAAATCCCCATCAGTTAACTATTTAAATCCCAAACAAATTTATATATATATATATATATATATATATATATATATATATATATTCAAAAAAATAAATCCAATATACATATTAAAAATCAAAATGACACAACTTTGAACTTTGTTACATACCAAACAAATCTCGAATGTCTGTGCTAAACTTTAATGGGGTTCTATGACCCCCCCCCCATTACACTATAAATTACTTTAATTTTAAACACTGGTAATGGATAAACTCTCGTTAAGGCCAAGGGGGTTGGTGGCACTGAGTCTAAGTTGCCAGTTTAGCTCCTTGGCCTACGAAATATCTTCCCATGGTCTACCCCTGAGTTCCCTCTACACTCGTTCTAAAACAAAAAAAACAAAACAAAACTATGATCTATGTTTTCACTGGTGTGTTTGGCCAGGGCATTTTTCAAATCCTGTTTCTTTATATCCAACCCATGTTCATAAATGTGTTCACTAAATTTCCTCTTGATTTTTTCCCCACATAAAAATGTTCACATTTCAGGCACTTAGCTAGATAAATGACCCCAATGGAATTACAATTACTGTGGGCTTTTGAGCGAATGTTAGAATAATTCACCTTGATCTGGTCCCCTTCCAAAACCGTCTTACATTGGGTACAATTACCACATTTGTAAGTTCCCCATTTTTTTTGGTGCAAACAAGGCCACAGTCCATAGTGGTATGTTCCAAGTAGTTTTTCAAAGTTTTACCTCGCCTAAAAACTATCTGTGGTCTTCTTCCTGCAACAATATTCATATATTTGGAATGGGAGAAAATATGCCAGTATTTATATAATGCATTTTTAATTTGGGATGCCTCATTACAATACTGAACAATGAAGGCTCCCTGCAATTTCAGACTGCTTGCTTTCCTTCTCCCTCTAAATACATCACAAACAAAAGTCGCCAGGGAACAGATAAGGGGCAAAATGTCCCCATTTTCTTTCCTTGTTTTAACATTTTCAAGCACTTGGGAAACCATTTCAACAGGGTATCCCCTATAAAAAAAACATATTACCAAGTTTTTCACACTCCTTCGGATCAAGGTGAATTATTCTAACATTCGATCAAAAGCCCACAGTAATTGTAATTCCATTGGGGTCATTTATCTAGCTAAGTGCCTGAAATGTGAACATTTTTATGTTGGAAAAACCTAAGAGGAAATTTAGGGAATGCATGTATGAACATGGGTTGGATATAAAGAAAGGGGATTTGAAAAATGCCCTGGTCAAACACACCAGTGAAAACAGAGATCACAGTTTTGTTTTTGTTTTTTTGTTTTTGAACAAGTGTAGAGGGATCTCAGGGGTGGACTATGGGAAGATATTTTGGAGGCCAAAGAGCTAAATTGGCAACTTAGACTCAATGCCACCAAGCCTCCTGGCCTTAACAAGAGTTTATCCATACCAGTGCTTTAATATTAAAGTCATATATAGTGTAAT
>NC_056734.1:466083823-466361323 GCF_019279795.1 Protopterus annectens | reverse complement strand
TATCTTCCTCAAAAGTTGAACTTTATGTACTAAACTGAAAATCTTTGACAGACGCACACCTAAACATGCATATGCTGCACATTATGTAGATACATGCACACATACATTTACTGGCTATCTGACAATGATCTACTGGCACCTTTATGGGGTTTCTTATCTCTCAACTGTGTCTCTGCTTTTGCCTCATGTGTTTACCCTGGATTTCATAAAACAATCCATATACTGTTTTCATTCCATTTTATATTTAATTATATGCACAGTTCTGTCCTACATTCAGTAATGGCAGACATTAGCAGTACATATGTTTTACCACTAGGAAAGTGCTTGTTAAAGCAAAACCTGTTGTTTTATTAACTTTTTCAGTGAATCGGTTCTTTTGCTGTTATCTACTGCTACTAGAGAATGTTATTTATTCAAAAGGTATGTACCATCACTGTTGTGCTGATGGTACAGAACTTTATCTCTCATTTTTTTCATGTGTTTGTGTCTGTTCTTAATCATGGCTCAGGACGTGAAGTTCTTCTTGACTAGATGGTTAGTAATCAGCTCAGGCTCGGGGCAGCTAAGAATGTAACTATGGTCATGCATGTCACTCTTGGGGATTCTTTGTTGTCTTTCTTATCTACCACTATATTTATTACTGTGGTGACAAGCTGTTCTTTGTGTCTAAAGTGTGCAATCTACGAGTGCTTACTAATAACCAGATAGCAGATGTCATATCATCATGTTTCCATTTGTGGAAAATCACCAGTTCCACCTAATGATCTTCCCACTCAAGTACATGGATCTGTTTCTTCCCATCCCGACCACTGCAAGGCTTTATGCTTAGACCTGTCTGACTCAAAACTTGCTCACTTAAAAATACTGTGAACCTTCACAACCCAGTTAGTGATTGGGGTGTCTAAGCTCCATCATATTTCACCTGTTCTGCAAAGTCTACACTGTCTACCAGTCAAGCAGTAGATAATTTATGAGATACGTGTCTTGGTTTATGTAGCCCTTTGTGGCCTGGGGCAACCATATTTACAAGAGATTCTGTCCTGATGCAGGCTGGTCAGACCTTTATTATCTGTACCATAGAGTCTCTTAGTTGCTATATTATTTAACTTACAGTCTTCTGGTTGTCAAGTTTTTAGCTACCAGGGTCCCTACATATGTAATATGCTTACAGGCCGATGGTGAAATTCTCCTGACTTGCTTGCTTTTAAGAGATAACTTTAGACATATTTATTTCAATTAGACTTTTCCTGCTACCCTGTGTTTGCCTTTCTCATTATTATGTGTTGGGATTTAATATTCAGCATTTATGGTTAACTTCATAATCTTTATATCACTACAATTTATCTTATTGTTGTCACTGATTTTATCATTTAATTATTTTGTTCCTTATATGCTTATTCATTTATGTTTGTATTTCTTTTATGTTTCCAAACTGTAGTGTCCAGTTACAAGCACTAAAATAGAGCTAAAAGTGCATTTGAAGTTGAATGAGTTTTGAACCGGTATACAGAAAAATACTAATGGTTTCATTTCATACTGTATTATTTTGTGATGGAAGAGACTACAGATGCAAAACTTAGCTTTTATAATTTCTCTACTCTAGGAATGGGAAGCTTACATTCATAATATACCTATGTAGGTATGAACAGGTCCCAATCATCACCAGCCACTCAATTACCAAATATTCTATTTTGTCATACTGCATACTGAATGTTAACTCTTCCAAAACTTTGGAATTCCTTTAACTATTTTAGCATGTTCAGTCTTTTGTCATACTTTCAAGTTATATTCATATCTCTCTAATAAATACAGACCTGCTGTTAAAGCAGCTCATAATATAAGGACATATATCAGAAATAGCAGTTAAAGTTGCAGGTGCTACTTGTGATGACCGTGCCCTGGCCCAGCAATCAAGGAGCCTCAATCCTCACCACCAACACCAGGGAGATTGTCTCCTAGAAGAGAAAAGGATAACTAATGCATACAGTAAAGTACAATTTCCCCTTAAGAGCACACAGAGATCACAGTCAGTCTGGGGCTGGTTGCTCCCTTGCTCACCAGGTCCCCAATAAGACTCCCCATTGGCACAGCTATAGGGTCCAGGTCTCAGCCTAACTGGGCAAGCTAAAACCTCCAGTACCCTCTCTGTCCAACCAGTGGTTTGTGTCCCTGCCAAGTAGCTGACACACCACACACACACACTTTGAGATAAGTATTTATACAACTTCACAGACACTCCTGGGAAAGGCTGACACAGATTCTCCATCTGTGTCCCTTTACCCAGACTATACGGTAGTGATTACTGCCACCACCCAGTTAATAATATCAGCTACTAAAAGGCCCTTAAAAGGGTGTCCAATTATTAATGTGCAATATTAATATCCAATGGTAGTATGACTAACAGTCAAGGCTTACTTTAGAGTGGCCTATTGCAATAACCTCTATAAATATGCAATGTACTCTAGAGCTTATCTCTACACAAAGCAGCCACAGGTAGAAGGTTTTAAAAATATTTAATAATAAATAATTAAAACACAAGACAAAACTACTACACCACAGAGATATCTAAGAGTTCAGAGATCACACAGAAACCTAAAATAATACAGTAGGACAGGTCTGATTTCAAAGAAAAATACCTAATTAATCTTTACTAGCTTTAACTATTCCTACACAAAACCACAGTGCTAAAACTTACATGTGAGCATAAGGCAGAGTGCTAGTAAGTTGGATATCAACATCAAAATGCTTTCAGTCTCTTGTGAGAAATAGTATTTAAACATTACTAACAAACATGTCTCTAAGGCCCTCCCAAAATTACATCATTTTTGACACTTAGGTTTTCACAGTATTCATATTGCATCATCTTAACACCTGGTCTGAGTTCTCAGGCCACAAACTGCATTATTTAGCTATCTAACACCTCCTCAGAAACTTGCAACAATACAAGACATTTCACATGTATATGCTAGCAGAAACAATAGCAATAAAGCACCTTCCACATCTAAATTCTAGTCATAAACTTTAGCCTTAAAACAATGGGCTTGAAATCTTCATCCAGCCGCCCTGGAGCCGAATTCTAACATGAAAGGGTACAACATACTTCACTGGGCCAGTAGAGTGCAGTGTTGTCACATATTTTGCAGTTCCCACATTTCACAATATTCTTTTGCATTCAAGAAAACATGCCTGTATTTTACATTTATTTACAAATGCCAGAATTATATATCAAATTCTATTTGACTAGGCTGGCAGCCTTCGCCCATCTCTCCCCAATCGTCACACTACTTTTGAAAGCTGAAAAGTTACCAGTGATGTACCACAGTGTTGGGACCTCTCTTTTTTGGCATGTACTTTTTAGACCTTCAGACCAACATTATTAGCCTGTGGTTATCTATATTTGTAGACAGTTGTAAATTAGTTGCTGTTATTACTGCTTTAAAGGTTGCTTTTACACATTTATCAAGACTAAATAACATTCTTATATCATCTAGAAAACGTTTTGACCACTTGCAGTTTTGCCTTCAGTTCTTCCTCTAATGAACTATGCAGTTTTAAATCCTCCAAAAAAAAAAGATGAGAAGTCTTTACACTTTGTTATTTTCTGGGATCCAAATTGTAGCCATGTCCTAATCTAAGTAGACAGCTTAATGGGTTAAGGGCAAAGCAAAAGAGCAGCTGTGAGAGATTCACCCTGGAATATCCCCCTTTGAATTATTATCCCTAGAATAATAATTTGTCATTTATCATGACTTAACTGCAAAGTGGTTTGCCACTGTTTTATGGTCACTGTAATATAATTGATAAGTGTAGGGTGTATTTTATACATTTTTAAGCACTGTTTTATCTATGAATGTGGAATACTGTCAAATGCTTTTTTGTAGTCTATCCATGCCATGCTTACATTCTTCCCCTTTTTACAGTTCTTCATTATGACTTTATTTAACAATAAATGATCCTTTTTTCCATATGACTTTCTTTTGTCACCCTTTTGTTCTATTGCCGTGATTGAGTTTTCTTCTAAATGACTATCAACTGTCTGCATCAATTCATAGTTTATACAGTTTATATGTCATTGGAAGGCAAGTTATTGGTCTGTAGTTCACTCTTAAGTAGGAATATTGTTTTTCATGTTGTTAAAAAAGCTTGGTGTCTGTTCGGGGTATGCATATAAATAGTTCTTACTTATGACTAAATCTTCATGTAAGGATGTTAATACTTTTTAACCAGAAGTTAGGTACTGCATCTAGGCCTGGGATTTTCCATTTAGGAGCTTTTCTTAACTTTGTTTTAATCTGTCTGGCTGTTAAGTCAACCCATTTTATATCCTGCACGTGTGAACATCTTATTCTTTCTTTCTTTTACTTCTTCTATCCATTCAGCATCTTTGTTATGTTCCACAGGATCTTCATACATATTCGCCAAAATGTATCTATTTATTTTTTCTTTGGTGGTATTTCAGTTCCTTTTGGCTTGTTTCCCAGTTTTCTATAAAACTTTTCTGGGCAATCAAAAAATTGCTTATTTTGTACTTTGCCTTTATATTTATCTGCATACCTTCTAAGTTTTTCGGCCTGTGTTGACCTTATCACCCTACAACATTGACTGTGTCAGAGTTGCCACAGTTTCCTGTTCCTTCCCTTGCTGTGCAGTTCGAACTGGACTTTTGTACTGGTTTCCTTTGGAAGGCTCCATAGTATTTTCATATGGCGACTGATCAAATGATTTCTCCTTAATGTGGGGAACCATTGCTCTAGCCTGCTGTGATGTTATCAGAGTTAAATTTTCTACACTAAATCCTTCACTTTACAGGTAATCCATAACCACAGTTTCTATTTCTGTAACTTCTCTATTACTAATACTCTTTTTTACTTTTCCTCTTTCTTTTCTTATTTTGTGTATTGTAAAATTGTCTATGTCCGAATGCCTTTGCCTGTATTTCTCTTCAAATATCTTTGGTGCTGTTCTTTTTGTATTGATTAGTTTTTCTTTCTCCTTTGCTTAACTATCGCAGTATATTAAGTCTCTTTTTCTTTCCCATGTCCATATTTCTTCTTCAGATGTCTCCTGTTCCTCCTGTTTCTCCTAACTTGGGGGACTTGTTGTGCCATCTTGCTGTGATATAGCCTGTGTTAGACTTTCTGCACTAAATCCTTCACTTTGCAGGTATTCTATAACTTCAGCTTCTATTTTTTAACTTCTGCTTTACTAATCTTCTGTTCTATGAAAGCCAACAAAAACAAAACTACGATGAACAAGCAAGGCAGGCAAGCCCAAGTACTCCAGAACAAAGCAATAAATCGTTAACGTATTTTAATAAGAACGTTTTCGCTCCTGACCAAAACCAAGAGCTTCTTCAGACAGTAATAAAAAAGCGCCAAATCACTTTTATACAGACCCATTCATGATGTCATATCCTTAACAGCTATCAAGTTAAACCAGTAATTATACATTTTTAAAAACTAAATTTTTTAAAAAATAACATAGAAAAATGTCATTACACAGTCTCTCTTGAACAAGGGGCGTTTCCCCCGAAAAAAGTACCAAATAAAACCTAAACCTCAATCAGAGGCATACAGTTGAAGTTAACTACACATAATACAAACAATAAAAAGGCATACATTTGTACTTTCAAATACTTTCAAATACCTAAAGGGTTTAAAAAAGTATTTGAAAGTACAAATGTATGCCTTTTTATTGTTTGTATTATGTGTAGTTAACTTCAACTGTATGCCTCTGATTGAGGTTTAGGTTTTATTTGGTACTTTTTTCGGGGGAAACGCCCCTTGTTCAAGAGAGACTGTGTAATGACATTTTTCTATGTTATTTTTTAAAAAAATTAGTTTTTAAAAATGTATAATTACTGGTTTAACTTGATAGCTGTTAAGGATATGACATCATGAATGGGTCTGTATAAAAGTGATTTGGCGCTTTTTTATTACTGTCTGAAGAAGCTCTTGGTTTTGGTCAGGAGCGAAAACGTTCTTATTAAAATACGTTAACGATTTATTGCTTTGTTCTGGAGTACTTGGGCTTGCCTGCCTTGCTTGTTCATCAATCTTCTGTTCTATGTTCGCTGTTTGTGATCTTGTTTTTTGTATTATGAAATTTTCCATGCCTGGATGCCTTTGCCTATATTTCTCGTTGCAATATCTTTGGGGCTGCTTTTTTGTATTGATTAATTTGGCTTTCTTTTTTGCATTAATATTGCACCATAGCAGATCTCTGTTTTTTTCCCATGTCCATATTTCTGTTTTTACCTTTTAAAAATCTCTAGATTTTGTTCTTTATATTTTTGTACTTCCTCAGTCACTTCTTTTTCCAAATGGCTCAAGGTTTCTTGGCCTGTATAATGTTTTTCATAAATCTGTTGTATTAATGAACACAAATTTTATTTGAAACGTCTGACAGTTTTTCTTCTGCAAGTATTTTTCTTTCTTCTAATTTTTGATTATCTTCTATCTCGAAATTCTGGGCTTCTTGCATAATAGTAGCGATACATAATTTATTTCTTATCCTCAATAGTCCACTTTATCATCTTTATGGCTCCTTTTTGGCCTATCAGTTTTTGTGCTTTTTGTGGACTACTACTGCCTTGTACAGGGGGGGGGGGGCATCCTCCTCCTGAGCTTGTCCTAGCCCCATTGTAGGAATGCTTGCATGCCTTGGGGATTCTACACTGTCATTTTTTTCCAGTCCTGGAACCAGTGCACCTACCAGGTTTGGGCACTTTTTTATCCTGGGTCTTTTGCACCCAGTTATCTTTTGTATTTTTAACCTACTATTGTCCATGATATATACTATATAACTACAGTGTATATATCAGTGTCATCTTGGTGAGATTTTTGTGAAAAACAGGGTCCACCTCATGAAGGTACTCACCAAGGCTTAAGGATGAACTCAGTTCCAGCAGTGCTACTCTCCTTTGCTTGCTGATTTATCATTTCTCCATCTTTTGTCTAGCTCATCTTATGTTCAGTGGAATCTCTATTAGATCCAATAAAGTCTTAATTCTCCTTTTCTTGTATCTCGTCAGACCTATTATTGAATATAAGACACCTTTTGGCATATATTTGTCTAAACATAACACTTAACTTGAGAGACCCCAGAGATTCATAACTTAAAACATTAGTGGCCTCAAAGTTTTTATCAGGACAGACTGGTAGTGCTTTCTCTGTATTCAGTCTCTTATAGACTAATTTATGGATATATGCGTCTAGTATTTTAAGCCATGAAAAAATCCAACCATCTTTGACCTCCTGCTCCTTCACAAAACACATAGTACCTCAAATACCAGATCAAAGGAACTAAACCTTCATTAACAGATAAAAAAGGCACATTGGTTTGAGAGATTCATATCCCAACATATCCTTTACCTCTGGAGCAAACTTCCACTACATCTTGAGTAGGATAGCACCCTTGCTGCCTTTGAGGTAAAACTAGGTAACTTGATGTGCAGCCTCAAATTCTCCCCTGGTCTGTCTTGTCCTGCCCTCCTTAAGGCTATAGGGTATTTCTTACTAAATATTATTAGGTCGGCTTGTAATGATCTGCAGACTAATAACCTAGTACTTAACTATGATCCTTTGAACCTATTACATATCGGTTGTTGATTGGAAGGTATATAAATAAGCATTTAATTGGTCCAAGCTTTGCTCAATGTTTCATATATAATGCATAGATATTCCAAGGCCCTTTAGTCTTGTGAACATTTACACCTTGCCAGTACCTTCCCTCATCCTTCACCCCATTTCTACAGGAAGACAATACCAATCAATCCCTGCATAACCTTGTAAATGTCCATCCAGTTATTTAGGTTAAGTTAAAAGGGAAATAATGAGTCAGATTGCTTGCCATATAAGGAGACTTTATTCCTGTGGTTTGGGGAGGTGCTGAGTTATAAAGCTTTTCTTTCTTCATGTTTTATTTAACTGTTGGTGAAGATATAGGCTCATGTTTTTCGTACTGATGAAGCCATTGGACTTGCAGAGATACAGAAAGTCCATGACAACCAGGTCTGTTGTGGGATATATGTTAGATTATCGAAGTTCCAAAACTTCGGAATTCATATGGCTGAGACCATATGATCAAAGTTTTGGAACTTTGAACATTAAAAAAAAAATAGACAAAAAAATTATATTTTCCTGCACTCCCCACATGGGTGGCTGTGCCTCCCATCCCCTGATAATTAAATGTACCAGCTCCGAGATCACACTACATTGCCAAAAAGGGTAAATTTCTCGTTCCGCGCTGTACTGTGATCTCCATTCAAAACGTTCAAAGTTTCAAAACTTTGATAATATGGTCCTGATCATATGACTTTCAATGTTTTGAAACTTGAATAATCTGATAGGGATTCCTCTTGTGGCATAGTAAACAAGACCGGGATCTCGTCTCAAAAACCTATAAGACACTGAATAAAGAGGTAGAGCTTCCAGACTCTCTTGATAGCTCAGGGACTTTAGGCCTGTGATCTTTTCGGTCAGGAAACTTTGGGGTCCTTCTAATTGTAAGTGCATAGTGAAATACTTCCCAAAGGGGGCTCTGCACTCAGTAATTAGTCTGATAAATAGCAAGTATAAGATAGTGATTACCTCTTCCTTGAAGATATTCTTTTTGCACTTAGCCATGCTAAATAAAAGGATTTCCTGACAGCAATTTTCACATGATGGTGAAAACAGAGTGAACTAACAACCCAAGTTTCAAAGTCCCTGACTATATTTTCATTTTGCAGTGGTATGTTATCTACACAGTATGATAAGAGGAGGGGATTTGTCTGTCATTTAGTTTCAGCCTATGTTGGTGCATCAGGAGTTACCAGGGAGAGTTTATGCTGAAGGGTTTGGGTATCACAGGGTGATTTAATAACAACCCCCGGTTTGTAGTCATTTGCAAACTTCTTTGGCCAGAGATCTTGGCTCTTTGCTTAGAAATATGAGAAGTAAAGGACAAAAAGGAAAGGTCCCAGCACAGAGCCCTGAAGGATACCACTGGTCACTTTCATGCACTCTCATGAGGCACCTGCAGCTCACACTGTGTGGGTTCTGTCTTTCGGCCAGTTTACTATCAGTCTTACTACATATGGGCTGATTTTTAATGTGTTATGCTTCTGTTTGATGTCAGTTTGGGAAGTGGTTTTGAAGGCCTTGGCCAGGGCAGTACAGTCTGTGTACTGAATGGCCACATTGTACAGATGCTGTAAGCTTTCTGAAGATATTAACCAGAATCAGCAGACAGAATCTACCCTTCACAAAAACAAATTGAAGTGGGTCAAGTTGAATATGATTCTTGATATTCTAGTTAATTAGGTCAGTTATAATATTTTTCATGGCTTTGCAGATGAGGCTTGTAAGATTGCTAGGTCTGCAATTACCTGGGTCAGTTGATAAGGCCACCGTTATGGAGGGGTGTCAGCACTGTAGTGCACCGCTCATCAGGGACAAAAGCAGTTGCTAAATTTAGGTTAAGCACTTTAAAGAGTGTATCTACAAGTTCATGTTTAACACTATTAATTAAGCAAGCATTTTGTCAGGTCCCTTGGATGAAGTATTTGTGGTCTTGTTAGCAGTTTCAGTAAGTGATCCTTAGAGATACTTGGGGGAGTAAGGGGTTCAGGTATTTAAGGGTTTTGGATAGATGTCTCATCGATGAAGCTGGTACTCAATTTGTTTGCAAGCACGTCGGTAATGTATATTGGTCAGAACAAGAAGTTTCATTTTGAAGAATTTCAGTACAACTTAGGGCATTGTTTCTTTGTTTTCTTTATTGTCTGAGGAAGCTACTGTGTAACAGTGGCGAAAACGCTCTTATTAAAAAAACGTTAACTTGAGAAATACTTGCTTTTGGCGTCCTGTGCTACATTCCTTTTTAGTGTTTCATTGGTGTTTATTCTTTTTTGCAGTGTTGTTTTCTAATATGGGTAAAGAAAATTTATAATTATCTCACTTTTCTCACTTTTGCACATGAGGTTGGGGTGTCAGTTCAACAGTAACAATCATATAGAGCCAAGATTCACATTGCTGGGTGGCTAACCCTGTTGTGGTTCTTTTTCCATACCACACACTTACATGCACAGTCACACCTATGGCTAATTTAGAGTGTCCAGAACATCTACTTTTGTTGAAACTCACTTTCGCAGAACTAGGATTGGTTATTTTAGTTTTGAAGAAGTGTAATTTCGATGGGTCGAAGTAGACCTCTATATATATATATATATATATATATATATATATATATATATATATATATATATATATATAGCTATGTATGTATATATTTTTTTCCATTTTCAGACTAGTCATTTTTTTGGTTTAGAGGAATCAGATGGTTAAATACAACAGCTGATATTTTACTTGTTTACCCTGATGATGGCATGAATGATATAGATAAAATCACTAAATATTGTGGTTTGGGCTTTTGGATTAAAACTGTTCATTGGAGCATATCAGTGGAAGTGGAAATATTATGTGTTTTAAGATTTATAATTATCTTTGGCTTTGCAGATCAGCCTAAGTTCATGAGCTCATTTAGTAGACCTAATGATGTTTTCAGTTTTTTTGTAATGCTTTTATATTTTCTTTAAAAGAGGGGTTTTGGATTTGCTATTTAATGTAAATGGTTTCTTTTGTTGTAGAGCAAACTTCCCCTCTCACACAAAATAAAGTCACAACACAAAAACCCACATATTTGGAGATACTCACTAAAAGCTTACCAAAAGAACAGAGACTTCCCAAATGCACACCACCCACACTCACTACTAAACAAAAAGAAACCACTACACATATCAACATACACACCCATGTATCAACAAATAAGCCCCTAAGGCAAAACATATCAAATGTCTTGGTCATAGGTGACTCCATAGTAAGACACACAGATGTCTCCTTCAACAGACTGGACAAGGAGAAGGTCAGGGTCAGCTGCCTATCAGGTGCCAGGATCCGACAAATCACACATGCACTCAAGTCACTGAACAACAAGTACTGTTATGACTCTGTCATAGTCCATGTTGGAGTGAATGACTTGAACCATACCTCTATAGACTATATGAAGAGGGACATGATGGAACTCTCTGATTATGTGTCCCAGACAGGTATGTCCCTATCCCTAAGCAGTATCCTTCCTTCATCCAGGATGATGCCACAATATCAACAAAAAATTATTGACTTCAAAAATTGATTGAGCTTCTGGTGTCAGTGCGGGGGGGGGGGGGGTGCAGTATCTGTCAGCCTGGGAGGATATGGTGTACAGACCTTGCCGCTTTGCTAGAGATGGTCTGCACCTGGCCCTCCTAGACTTTCAGATACTGGCAAAGGCCCTTGCCTCCTCCATAGTGCCTGTTTTAGGCAGTGTCAAAACAATATATTTTCCAACATAACAAAATCTAATAGAGACAAACTCAGGGTTGTGCTGCTTAATGCTAGGAGTTTAAGCATGAAACTCCACTCCCTGGAAACACTTCTCACCTTGGAGGATGCAGATGTTTGTGTAATTACTGAGACATGGTTCAAGGCCGCTGAGAACACCCAGGACATGCAAGGTTACAATGCTTTCCACATGCTCAGACCTCAAAATGAGCATAAAGGAACTAAAGGTGGAGGTGTATTCATTTTCATTAAAACCAAATACACTTTTAGGCAGTGTATCAATTTTCATTAAAAATAAATACACCTCCAGACTGGTCAAACAGCATGATTCTCTGGAGGTACTTCAGGTAAAATTAACTGTTGGTAGGACACCTATTCAAGTCATTGCCAGCTACAGGACCCCCTCCATGAATCAGGACACCCACTCTGCCTATTTGGATCTACTTGAGGATATCAAGATACATTTGAACACCATGGTTTTGGGTGACTTTAACTACCCCATCGACTGGGCAGATTACTTGTACTCATACTTACTTGCCCAAAGGTTCCTCGACTTTGTTAACTCCAATGCCCTGGACCAGCTAGTTGAACCCTCCACAAGGGATGCCAACATCCTGGATCTTTTGCTTACCAATATGGGGGAACCACTGTAGCACCCCTACTGTGAGGTCTTCCCTGGTGAGATCTGATCACAAATCAGTCTTATTTGAATTAACTATCACACCTGACCAACCCCAGCAGCAACTAAACTAAAAATCTTCTCCAAAGCAGATTGTAACCGCTTACAGGATAGTATAAATAGATTCTCTGCACCTCCCCAATGGAACTGGCAACTATGCTGAGTTCTACACCAGTGCTTTATACAAACACTTGTATAACTGCATTGACTCGGCCATACCTGATAGAACCAAAACAAGCTCCTCAAGGAAGAGCAAATCTGCCTGGTGGACAACTGCCTTTAACGGGCTTTACAATAAGAGGAAGAAATTGCTATCCAAGAGTAAGAGGGAGCGAACCCTAAACTAGAAACACTCCCTCATCCTACAAACAAATAAGACTTCTTGGAAGTCCTGAAAAGCAGGCTATGAATTCAAATTAACTTACTCAACTAAAGACAACCATAACGTGTTCTTTAGTTACATTCATAACCTAAAAGAAAAGGCCCAGATTTATGCCGAACTGGTAGTTAATGATACCACATATACTAAGCCTGTGGACATTGCTAACCTGTTGGCTGACAGGTTCTGTGAAAACTTCACTCCCCTGTCCCCGCCACACATATCCCATGACATCCCTGCCACCTGTCCCCTACCTTGTATCTCTAAAGAGTAGGTCATTAACGCCCTCTCTAAGGCCAGGAACACAGCATGTATGAGACCTGATAATGTTCCAGGCTGCATCCTACATGGGTTCCAACAAGAATTAGCAACACCATTGAGTATTCTTTTCAGTGATAGTCTAAGCACCAGCTTCATCCCAGCTGAATGGAAAATGGCCACTGTTATTCCCTTGCACAAGGGTGTTGCTTCCATTGACCCCAGTAACTATAGACCTGTTAGCCTGACTAGCCTTATTTGTAAAGCCATGGAGCGAATCATCATGGACCTTATCAAAAAAGATATAGGTAATCTCCAAATGCTTGATCCTACTCAGTTTGCAGTTGTCAAAGGGAGATCATGCCTGTTACACTTGGTGGACTTCTTCGAGACATTCACTAAGGCCCTGAACCAGGGGAAATCTGTTCATACAGCCTAGCTAGACATAGCCAAGGCATTTGACACTATCCCACACTCAGGCATCATTGACAAACTCACCCAGCTAGGTAAAAACCCTTATATCATTAGATGGGTCACTAACTGGCTCACTGATAGAATCCATATAGTCAAAATAGGGAATCCACCTCCAACAGGAGACCTGTAACCAGTGGTGTTGCACAGGGATCAGTCATGGGATGGCTACTGTTTAGAATCTATTTTTCTGAAGTACAAGCAAAAGCTAAAGATCTGTGGCTGACAAAGTTTGCTGATGACTGCAAGCTGGGAGCAGTCATAGAATCTCCAAATGATGTCAACATCCTACAAGAGGGTTTTACACAAACAAATGATTGGTGCCAAAGTCATGGCCTTAAACTCAATGCAAAAAAAATGTATTGTCATCCCTTTCTGTAAGGGCACTGTTCCTGCTAATTACCACATCAGTGGCAACACCTTAAGTATGCACTCAATAGTGAGAGACCTGGGCAGTCAGGTTGGCAGCAACCTCATCTTTGACCACTGTGTCTCCACAGTGGTAAGAAGGGCATTCTATATTGCTCATCTGATAAGTAAGGGCATTGCTTCCAGAAAAAAAGAAATTATAACCTCCCTGTACTCTTCCCTCATCAGGCCAATAATTGAGTACAACACTCCTTTTGGTATGTACCGTTCCAAGCACCTGCAGCAATTGGAGAGACCACAAAGATTCCTTACAAGGAAAATTCAAGATCTTCAGCAACTGTCCTATGTGGATCATCTTAAATCACTGTCACTTTATTCTGTTTCATACAGACTACTCTGAGGCAATCTCTGTTTTGCATACAAAGCAATCTCAAACCCTGCTTTATTGGAAATGCTGCATATCCTTAAGTCAAATGGTACACGGTTATTCACTCTAAAGGCCTTAGTCTAGTATGTGACATTAATAGAACCTGCTGGAGGGACAGATTTGTCTCCCAGAGGTTACCACACCTTTGAAACAGACTCCCTCTTCATGTCAAACAGAGCACATCATTGGCCCTCTTCAAACACATTCTGGACAATTGCATGGGTACCTATAAATTCACCCTGGGGGTTCTACCTGTGTCCCTCTTGGACAGGGACAATAGGCGCTGATCTTGGAAATAAGGGTGGAACTTCACTAGGCTTGTAAGGGCCTTAGGGCCATTAGCCTAGTAACTTCCTATGATTCTCTGATACTTTGAGACTGGTCAAATGGCATGACTCTCTCAAACTACTCCATTTTCATTTAACTATTGGGAAAGTACCATAACACATCATTGCTAGCTATAGATCCCCCACCATGAACCAGTTAAGCACATCACCTACCATAATTTACTGAAATCCCTCACCATACAGCCCAGCACATTAGTCATGGAAGATTTCAACTATCCTTCCATAGACTGAGGGACATACATGAGCAAAAACATACTTGCCCAGAGGTTTCTGGACTTTGTTAACACAAAAGCTGTGGAACAGATAGTCTTCACCCCGACTAGGGGCTCTAATGTTTTGGACATAGTACTCACCAATGTGGGGTGTCACTGTACTTCCCCATGCATGATGCCCTCCTTGGTGAGATCAGACCACAAATCTATCTCATTTGAATTAACTACTGGAACTGATACCCTCATAAGAACAAAAGTTGTAAAAAACTTTACCAAAACTAATTATAGCCTTCTAAATGATGGTATAAAAAGCTGCATACCATCTGCAATCACAGACAGCAATGATCACTATGCAGAAGTGTATGCAAATGCCCTGTACAAATATTTAAGTGACTGCATAAACTCTGCTGTACCTGATTGGCTCAAAACCAGGTCTTCCAATAAAAACAAACCACCGTGGTGGACTTCAAGTATAAACAGATTATGTAACAAGAGGAAGAAACTGTTGTCCAAAACCAATAGGGATATCACTCTGCACAGGAAGAGTTCCCTCCTAAGCCTAAACAAGAAAATCAGAAATTTTGTAAAGTCTTCTAAAGAAAATTTCAAAACTAAAATTACATTCCTAGCTAAGGATAATCATAAAGCATTCTTTAACTTTGTCCAAAGTTGAAAAGGGAATGCCCAGCTATGTGCCGAAGTGGTTTTAGACAGAATCACTCATACTACATTGGAAGATATTGCCAACCTGCTAACTGACAGATTCAGCCCAAACTTCACTCCCCTACCATATCCCAAAGCATACCTGACACCAGCCTTCTGCCTGGTATATCTAGAGGAAAGGTCATCTCTGTGCTTGTCAAGGCAAAAAACATGGTTTCAGTTGGAGCAGATAATAACCCAGATTTTTTACTAAACAATCTAAAACAAGACCTAGTGGACCCACTTGGCATTCTCTTTAATCATAGCTTGAGAACTGCAGAATGGAGAATGGCAACAGTAAATGTTCTTCGTGTTTCACTGTTGCAGTCATCACATTTGGTTTATCCTGCCAGGGGTAGACATCAGTCGGCCCGAATACCAGAGGCTTAGTATTTCTGTGTCTGTCACTCCAGGACTGATGCCAGGTCATAAGTGGTACAAAATTAGGCAGCCGCCATTACATCAGTCTTTGTTGCTGGGGAGCCCGAAACATAAGCAGTTCACACGAGTGCCAGTTGGCCGCTACCTGAGTTTTCATTTCCAAATTGAAGTTGAAGTCTTCTAAAGATAAGTACCCCATTGGGGATCCTTTTTTCTTGCTCTAACCAATGTCAGAAAAAGTTAACAATTGTCACGCCTGTGGAAAGCAAATACCACAATGAGGCTTCCATTCTTTCTGCGTCATCTGTTTAGGCCCAGACCACAACGTCCCTCGCTGTCGCTTTTGTGCTTTGTTCAACACCAGAACTATACATCGTCGGGCCCTTATTGTAACTAGATATTTTTGTTCTCAGGCCTCAAATTCTGATATGGCTTCAGTAAGCCATTCGACTACCGATCTTCCAAAAAAAGTAAGGATAAAGACAGAGAGAGACTGCACAGGTCCAAAACTGCTGATGACGCTTCCGCTAAGCTAGTAGTCAGTTCTCCGGTCCTCAGTGAGGCTTTCACAGCCCCTGATGCCTGCTTCTGTGGATTCGCAGGCCACTACTGAAACTCTTTCAGAGTCTGATATGCCGCGAGACTCTTTTTCAACTAAAGATCTTGCGGATGTCTCTACCTTGGATAAGTCTGGAGATGCTGAGCAGGCACTGGCTTCCGAGGAAGTACTTCAGACCACCAATACTCGACATAGAACCATTTTTTGCGTCTTCAGTTCTTTCTAAAACTGCCAAGTGTCTAAGTCCCAGGGTACGAACAACACCTAAAAAAACAATGACCCAAGCTCAGGAACCTGCTTCCTTGCCTCAATCTCAAATACTTAAAATGACGGAAGACCATATTATGCTTATTAGGGGAAGCCAGGCTACCACTTCCAAAAGAAAAAGAGACTTCTCCCCAGTAGTTTTATCTGAACAGGAGTCCAATGAGTCTTATGCTTCTGAATATGAAGACATACAACCCCTCTCTGCTTATGAGGATTCTGATGCAGAGGAATCCATTCCTTCTGCCTCTCCACCAGAGGATTTTTCATTTGGGGAAACCCTTCATACTTTAAGGGACCATTTCCAATGGGAATGTCAAGACTATCCTCAGTCAAAAAAAGAGACTCAGGGAATTCTTAGATTTACCACAGCACAGACCTTTGGCCATTCCTCCTGTCCTAGATATTGTGGATGATGTTTTTATGGAATCCAGTTTCCAAGGGAAAAAATTTGTTGTTCTGAGAATACACACACACACAGCATAGGTACACTAAAATACATAATCCACACATACACACTTCACAGAACCCTACACTAAATCGTACATACACTACTAGCTATCCACTTACCTTAACCCAACCCTAACCCTAGGGTCCCTAACTAACGCACACTCACCTTACCCACTCCATATCCCTAAGGTCCCTATCTATCACACACTCACCTTACCTCGGTCTGTTCGCGCACTTACCTTAAGCCGGTCAGTCACCTTCACACCACAGTCAAGGAAATAGCAAATCCGCAGAAATGGCCCACCAAATACTTTCCCTAGGAAAATATTCAGTGTTCTGCAGCTTCACTATTTCAAGCATTCACTGAATAGGGGTTGATATTATAACATTCAAAGTTTTAAGACTTCAATGTTATAATATAGACCCCACCACAGATGCATCAGACTATGCCTGGGGTGCACACCTTGACGGCAGGTGCATTCAGGACCACTGGAGCCTAAATCAAATGCATCTGCACATCAACCAAATAGAGATATTAGCTGTTCAGTACACCCTGACAGCCTTCAGACCCCTACTCTCCCGGGGCCTCTACTGATCAAGACAGACAACACCACAGTGATGTGGTATATCAACAAGCAGGGAGGGACACACTCTTATCCTCTCTGTAGACTCACCATGACCCTTTGGCACACAGCCTCAGCCATGCTAAAGCTGCTAGCAGAATTCCTGCCAGGCTGTCTAAACTCTCTGGCAGACAACTTAAGCAGAAACCTGCTAGACCCACACGAGTGGCAGCTAGACCACAGCACCTTCAACCTTGTAACCCAGAAATGGGGCACCCTGAAGGTCAACCTCTTTGACTCCCACTCCAATCATCAGCTCAGAAAATTCTGCACCAGGGAACCTCACAGCAAGACCTGGAAAGTAGATGCCCTATCCTTTCAGTGGGTGAACCTCAAAGTCTATGCATTTCCCCCTCTACCATTCATATCAAGGGTATTGCTCAAAATAAGGGAGGAAAAGCTGAGGGCAATCCTGATTGCCCCAGACTGGCCATGCCAGCACTGCTACCCACTGCTGTGCAATCTGTCACCCCTGTCACCATGGCACCTACCTCAGATCCCTACATTCCTGACCCAGGGGAATGGAGAATTCATGCATCCCCAATTGCAGACTCTCAACCTGGCAGCCTGGCTTATTCCCTGACCTAAGCAAACAAGTTCTAGATGTTATACATGAGGCCAGATGCCCCAGCACTAGGAAATCCTATGCTGACAAGTGGAAAAGGTTTTGCACCTGGATCCATTTTAAGGGAGCCGGAATGGCACACTCCTCCCTACCGCTCATCCTGGATTACCTGGCAGACCTGCTACACAGGGGTCTATCCTTCTCTTCTATTAAAATTCATGCCTCTGCCATCTCTGCTCATTACAGCACAGAGCCTCTTCTCTTCTCACACCCTCTCATCAAACAGTTCCTAAGAAGGGCTAACAACTTAAGGCCACCCAGAAGACCTCCTACCCCAGCTTGGGACCTTAACTTTGTGTTGGAAAAGCTCACCCTACCCCCTTTGAACCTGCAGCTTCAACAGAATTAAAATTTCTGTCTTGGAAAACAGCCTTGTTTCTGGCCATCACCTCAGCTAGAAGAGTTTTAGAGCTACAAGCACTCATGGCTGTAGAGCCCTTCATCATTTTCCATGCTGACCGAGTCTCACTCAGGACTAATCCATCCTTCATGCCTAAAGTGGTGTCCAGTGTGGCTTTCAACCAATCCATGCATTTGCCCACCTTCTTCCCTAATCCCCAAAACAAGGGGGAAAGGATTCTGCACTCTCTAGATTTGCACAGACAGCTCAGATTCTATCTGGACAGGACTAAATCTTTCAGGAAAAACTGATCAATTGTTAGTCAGCTTCGCAGCAGTAGCAGAGGGCAAGGCCATATTCAAACAATCTCCAAGTGGATAGCACACTTCATCCATTTCTGCTACAGACAGCACGGGAAACCACCCCAAAGGGGGTCAAGACCCATTCCACCAGAGCAACCCCCACCTTAGCAGCTTTTCTCAGTGGAGACCCCACCAGGGACATCCTAGAGGCCACAACATAGACATCTGTTCATACCTTCACCAAGCATTACCACATGCCTATCTTTTCCAAATCCAGGACAGGCTTTGCCACCACAGTCTTGCAGGGCATCCTAGCCAGCCCACAGTCTTCTTGACTGCCTCCACCCATTTCTTCAGCTTTGGGAATCAACCTAAATGTGATGACTGCAACAGTGAACCACAAAGAACATAGTACAGTTGTGTACACTTACCATAAATGTAGATTTTCAAGTGTATTCACTGTTGCAGTCTTGGTTTCCCTCCCTCCCTCCATCCCCCTTGTTTCTCTCTACCTCTCTCCTTACAAGGATTCCTTTTATTTTTGGTATTTACTTTCTACTGGTGGTGTTCTTCCACCATAACCTAACTCCCTATTTGGGGGGGCTCCTGACAGTTAGGGCAAGAAAAACTGATGTAATGGTGTCGGCTGCCTGATTTTATACCACTGACAACCTGACGTCAATCCTGGAGTGACAGCAACTGATGCAGAAATACTAAGCCTCTAGTATTCGGGCCGACTGTGGGCTACCCCTGGCAGGGTAACACAAATGTGATGACTGCAACAGTGAATACACTCGAACATCTAAATTTATTGTAAGTATACACAACTGTACTTTTCCTGCACAAAGGGGGTGCCATCAACTGACCCTGTGAACTACAGACCCATAAGTCTAACCAGCTTAATCTACAAGGCCTTGGAAAGAATTATTATGGACCTTATAAATAAGGACATAGGTGACTTCCAAATGCTGGCTGCAACCCAGTTTGGCTTCATTGAGAGTAATCATGCTTATTAAACCTGGTAGATTTCTTTGAGAGAGAATGACACCAAGGCCATGGATGAAGGCAAGACTGTGCCTGCCCTGACTTTGCCAAGGGTTTCAACAGAATACCCTACTCTAGCATTGTTGAGAAACTCTACCAGCTGGGAATTAATCCTTATGTTAATAGATGGGTAGCCAATTGGCTCACTGACAGAACACACTCTGTCAAAATTGGTGACTCCACCTCCACTAGTAGACCCATCACCAGTGGAGTACACAGGGGTCTGTGCTATGCCCCTTACTGTTTGACTTCTATTTCTCAGAAGTCCAGGCCAAAGTGGACGGCCTCTGGCTCACCAAGTTTGCTGATCATTGCAAAATGGGAGCAATCATTGAGTCCCTCAATAATGTCAACACATTACAAGAAGGGCTAACACAAAAAAATGATTGGTGCCAAAGCCATAGTCTAAATAGTAAATGCAAAAAAAAATGCATTATTATTCCCTTTGGCAAAACAGAATTCCCTACAAACTACAATATTGACAGCACGCCCCCCCCCCCCCCGAGTTCCAACCCAGTGGTTCAAGACTTGGGAACACAGGTTGATAGCAAGCAATCTGAACTTTGACTACCAAGTTTCCACAGTGGTAAGGAAAGCATTCTACATAGTGCACCTCATAAGCAAGGACATAGCATGCAGGTCAAGGGATGTTATAACTTCACCGTATTCGACCCTCATTAGAGCACTAATAGAGTATAATGCATACTTTTGTATGTTCTTCACCAGACACTTGCAACAGCTGGAGAGACCTCAGAGGTTTCTGACTAAGAAAATACAAGGACTCCAAACTATGACCTACATGGACATGTTAAAAGCCCTGCCATTTTACTCTGTATCTTATAGGCTGCTGAGAGGTGACTTGTGCCTAGCCTATAGGGCAATCTACAACCTTGCCTTAATGGAAATGCTGCACATCCGCAAGTCAAATGATACAAGAGTCACTCACTCTTGGTTCTCAACCTAGCCTGTGACATTAACAGAACATGCTGGAGAGACAGATATGCCTCCAGAAACTGCTGCTTCCCTGGAATAGACTTCCTGTTCACGTAAAACAGAGCTCCTCATTGACCCTATTCAAATGCAGCCTATATAACTGGATGGGAGACCACTAATTCACCCTTGGGGTGGCAACCATGTTAAATTCATTCTGTGAACTACAGAAAAAAAAAACAAATAGGAGTACTTGAGATTAACATGGCTAGGCTTGTAAAGACTGTAGGTCTGCTAGCCTAGTAACCTCCTATGAACCTATAGAGTTTATTTATAGTAGTGGGTCACCAGTGTGTGTGTGTGTGTGTGTGTGTGTGTGTGTGTGTGTGTGTGTGTGTGTCTTTTTTGTTTGTTTTTTTTAAATTTTCCACAGCTAGCTCTATGCATTTTTCTAAATGGGTATAAAATTCCTTTGTGAAACTTGCTGCTGTATCAAGGTGTGGGGTGGTGCATTCTTAACTTAATTTTGATGTGTTATCATAGGGTAGGTTGAGGATGGCACCTTTTAGTCTATATATTAGTGCAGTGTTTGCTATAGGGGCTTTTGGAAAAGATCACAAGTTTGTGGTCTGACTTTAAGGAGATACAAGAGGAAAGGTAGTTCCAGAGGAAGTCATATTTGTAAGAATCAGGTCACATGTGCTGTGTCTTCTAGTAGGTTTGATTGCCAGCTGTCCAAATAACTTTTTATTAATAAAGTCTAGGAATTTTTGGGCATATCCTTCTTTGGAGGTGTAGGTGTCCATGTTTACTGCAACTGGCTGCTCTGAAAAAGTCACCCAAAATAAATTTTTACATAGAGGGTGATCATTTAGAATACTGAGGAATTTTACTTGATCATGATAGGACAAGGAAGGTTTTCTCTAACAAACTGGTAATTGATAGTTTATCATGTCTAGAGTGATCTGTAGTTCAGCAAGTTGAGTTATTTGGCTCTCTAGGGATTTGCTTTTAGGTAATTTGTTCCTTGACAAATATGGAGACTCCACCACATTTGCCATCAGGTCTGATGATATGAAATGGCAAAACCAAAGTATAAATGCTTTCTAAGTGCAGGGCTGCATCAGTATCAGACAATTTATTGTTTACACTTATGGGATTGAGGAGAATCACCTTTATGTCATCCTGTTTTGGAAATGATATGATATGATATAACTATGTTGGAATGCCCATCAACTGGATTGTGCTAAAAATACACTAGGAGGACAACAAAGGCTTTATCCAGTATGGAGAAACCTTGAAACAAGAGGTGCAGAGCATCTTTGGGGAAGCAATCTAAACTGTTGAGCTTCTTATCCCATACTGACACATATTCTGTCCCCCTGGAATGACACCAGTTATTTAACCAGTCAGTGAAACCAGTTATCCTTTCTTTGCATCTAGGCATCATTCAAGGTGTAGAAAGGATTCTACTTAAGGCCAGTATCTTACCTGCATTTGTAACATGCATGGAATGTTTTGACAATTTGACACCTTTATGTAGCACTTATTTTCATCAAGGCTCTTTATATTGATTTTTCTTTTAATCGTGTAAGCATAATAATACATTCACATTCATGCCACTTATATTTCCCAGCTGTGGCATAAGTGGATTTCAGAAGATGTTCCTAGATGCTATGGTTGCACTACAAGTTCTCAGAATTTCATTTTGATGTGTCAGCTGCTGGGATGCCTAAAGTGCAACCCCCCCACAAAAAAAAAATACATACCTCAGTGGTTTATACTACCATATTTTCATCTCTTATTGAGTCTCATTGATGGAAACTCCATTACTCCCGAACATTAAATTATTTATTTTAATATATGTTCATATAATATTAAAGACAACATGCACTATTACAGTTATCAGTTTGTAAGTGTCAATTATATACATTAAATAGCATGTTTTCCAAATAACTTTGTGAGTAAAGTTAATATATAGCTAAGTAATGGTTACCATAAGGTAGACAACGGAAAACTTTCATATGTTAAGTATTATTGTATAAGAAGGCAAGTACTAATTTTTTCAACAAAAGTTTGTCATAGCATGTTAGAAGAATATAAAATGTATCATGCAGTTTGGCTTATGCAGAGGACTAAACACTTAATTTCTACCTTATTATGTCTTGACCAAGTGATAGAAGCACATTAAATTAAATATTGTTAGGTTGTGCATAACCTTTCTAAACCTAATGCTTCCTTTTGCTCTTTCTTTTCTTCTATTTAGTTAAATGCTTTGCACTTCTTTATAAGGTCAATAAAATATTTGGTAGAGGGAAAAAAGACTGTATATAACATATAGTTACAATTTCACATAAAGTGAAAAGAGTCATTAGAGTTCATGCAAAGTACATATATAGTACATTAAATGCTCCATTATTTGAAGAGACTTAATTTGTTAAAGTATTTTTCTGCTTGCATTTCAAGGTAGAATAATTTCATTCCATTGATTCAAATATTTTAATGATATTTTTGATTAAACGAAGCAAGCTGTTTCATTTAGTGAGCTGAAAGTCTTTTTGCTCCTAGGAGAAATGGTTTAATTTTAGCTGGTAAATGTGTGCTTTTATTTCATTTTCTGTATGGATTTAATAGAAGGTCAACAGGGTTTTCTTTTACTCATAACCTTTGTCAAATAGTCATTATCAAATCTTATAGCATCTGATCCTACTTTAGTTAGGGGTGTGTCCAGGCTGCTTTTAAAATGAGATGTGTTATGAATTTGACTATAGCTAATATTGATGGACAACCTTACATGGATAGGTTTCACAAGAGTTCTCTGAGTTCTTTCACTAACATGAGAACATTTCTGTTGAACATTCAGTATTTTAGGGATCTCTGTGTGGTGAAGAAGTTAACCATGGGGACACTATAAATTCTGAAGTTGTTGTTATGTTCTCTGTTTTTCAGGTCATTCACCTTTTCAATAAGTCAATTATTTTGTTTCAGTAGAAGTTTTTTCTGAACGTCTTCTCCCAACCTTCCTTCTATATCATTCAAAAATGTTTCAATGTTGTTGAACTGGACATTCTGCTATTTAACCAAACTTTTTTTTAATTAACTCCATGTTTCCTTATAGTTTTCTATAGTACAGCTTAATGTCAAATGTACCTATTTTCATGGACAGTTCCTTGATAGAGGAAACTGATTCCTGAAATTTCTTTTTAAGGGTAGAGTTCAGAGAGGAAGATTTAGTAGAAACAATTTCTCCAATATTTGCAAGTGATAATACTGACAGGAAAGTATGACAAATTTCACAAAAATATATCCAAAGTGATACAACTTTCAAACTGCTAAAACACAAACAGAAGTTTACTTTTTGGATATAGATAACAAGAATTATCCTGTCATAAAATATTGAGCAGAGCAGAGTAACTTTAGTTCTCTCTGTAGGCTGCCATCCTGCCATCTTTGCCCCCCATAAAACATAAATAAATAAATAAATAAATATGATTGTTTCATGGAGAATCAAAAAGCCAAGCTTGAAGAAGTATGTAATGATTTAGCATACTATAAGAAAACTTTTTTTTTCAGTCATATTAATAAAATCTGCAAGGAGGTCTCATAAGAAGGTCTCAAAAACTGTCAATTTATATTCACTAATGTAGTAAGTGGATGAATAAATATGCCATCTCCATTTGATTCCTTCCCAGTGCCAAACATATCAAGTATATAGAAAAAATCAAATGGAGATGAAGATCAAAGGTTTAAAACATTCTTCATACATGGAAAGGCTTACTACCATGAATAACTTTTCACTGACATTTAGCAGGCAATCCAGGAGTATGATACTGATCTACAAAACATTCAGAGATAGTCAGCTCATGAAAATACTTAATGCAATTGAACTTCACTGTGTCCTAAATGTATAAAATATTAAGTTAAAAATGGAAGACTGCATCAATGAAGTTGTTTAGTGATATGAACATACATATATGAAACAATTTACTAGCTGACATAAAAAATGTCAACTCAGTGAAAATTTTTAAATCCAGATTAGATGAACATATGAGAAAAAAATGAATGTAAACAATGGCTGGCAAACAGACTCATAAATGGCTACTGACTTAATCAAATGTATGCTTGGAATAATTTTAAAACAAATGTAGTAGATGAAAGTAAGCATTGTGAAGTAAGTGAAAGACATACTGCTCTATGCATGCATGTATTATTTTAGACATGCAGATAATGTACTTACTAGGACAAAGGTAAATTCTCTTTGTCAGACTGAGTGGGAATAAATATTTATTTCCCACAATGTTTTCTGTTTTACTTCAAGAAAATAAAACAACTGTAGCAAGAAAATATACTACATTAATAATTTATAACGTATACAGAGAGTTA
Source organism: Protopterus annectens (assembly GCF_019279795.1). Taxonomy (NCBI): domain Eukaryota; kingdom Metazoa; phylum Chordata; order Ceratodontiformes; family Protopteridae; genus Protopterus; species Protopterus annectens. The sequence goes on along the minus strand of NC_056734.1, from coordinate 466,336,215 downwards.
ACTAAAAATAATTGTATTATATTGATTTTGTTAATTTGAAAAATTCTTTATGAAGTGCTCTTCCAATGTGATCAGCACATGGATTATGCAACTTCCTTCTCATATTGATGTGCAGCGAACACAGGGAAAATGTCTACTTTCAGTTACCTAAAGAAAAAAAAAATCAGTTAGTATTATAGTAATGCAATTTGTAGTAGTTTGCATGCTTGCTCTGTAGACTGTTTTATTCAACTTCTATATATACTGCTTTAACACAGTATCTGTCATGCATAGATTATACCTCATTCGTGTTAACATTTTCCATTGTTGCTTTTAAGTCATCAGTGTTCTTTTTAACAGACCCCATTTGTCTTTGAAAACTAGGTAATGTCACTGATACTTTACTATTCCCTTCCATGGATACATCTGTAAGTATGGTCTTTGTTAAACTGGTCATACCTGACCAGGATTTCAGACAGATTCCATACTCCGTACTGAGAAAAGACATGGAGGAATTCATTTCCAAGTCAATTACATCCAAACAGGCCACAATAACCTCATTTTAATGTTTATAATACAATGTCTAAGATATGCAAGTTTCATATACTACATCAAAGTGTGACTTCTAAAATGTTGACCCATATGCCAAGGTTAGAGAAAGAATACACATGCTGATACTTTGGCATAAACTGTGAACATGCTACCTTTTGAACAACTGAGTCTATTATCTCAATGTATTTACAACATTTCCAGAGAGGTTTTATCAGCTTATTTTTTCCCAATTTTTTTGACCAGATTAGCCTCACTAGACTTAAGTCTTGTTTTCTGGGGAGACTTAAAGTGGTATGTATAGAGACGTGGAATTTTTATAAGGACATTTGGGGAAAATTCCCCTGCTTTCTTTCTGATAACTGCAATAGGATCTTTAAAGTATGCCTAACATACAGCCACTTAAGACACTTGGGATCTCTGTTTAATGCCATTCCTGTAGGATGGCAACTCCAAAGTACACCCCTAGTGCTGCATTGTAGTACTTGTACTGAAAATGATGCATCTGATGTAGGAATAGAACACACAGCCTTCTTTTCCTTCAGACATCAAAATAAAGCATGTAAGTGTAAAGCCACTGACATTGCAGCTTAGCTGTAAAAAGCTAGGGATTTCAAATGTTACCTGCATTTCTGAGATGCTTCCATAAAACATGTCTTGATTTTTCTAATAAATGTTAAAGGTAAATTCTTGAAAAATGTTGAAAATGTCTGCTTATGTATGCAGTGTAACTGTAGCAGTGTACCTTGTCTTAACTTACTGACCTTATTTCTTAACATTTGAAAGTATTCCTGTATATCTGTGTGCTTATGTTGCACCTGGACCCTGTCGACAGGATGAATATAACTCTACTGTCAACAACAAAATAGATAACAAAAAATATTTTGTCATTAATGACAAATGTGAGATGATTCAACAGCTAGTTTTGTACTTGCTTTGATACTGTATGCATGTAGATATGCTTGTAGCAGTCTACACACGCTCCTTCAAACTCACGATCTGATGGTGTCAGTTTTCATTTTATCCTTGACGATTGGGTTCAGTTCCAATATTAGAACTGACTCAGCCGTTACTACAGCTCGCACATGCCAGAAATTCTCGAGCTTCACCGATACCCATAATTCCCCTCAGATCTTCTTTGTCACTTTCATGGTCAGATGTGTTTGTCTCAGCTCTCAAGTTTTCTTCAGTTTTGGGTAATTTCTTGTTAAGAATTTGATATATTTTCTAAAATACTATATTAACCTTTAAAAGGATCTTTCCCTTTCATTCTTTTTCTTTCCGTACATTAGTGTACCTTCACTATTGTTGCTGATAGTCCCTTCCCATACACTTTCTTATATCGACATTATCATTGTTGACAGTTCCCCATCCTTCTATATCTTGCCTATTTAAAAAAAGGTAGTGGTAGTAAAGTAGTGCTCTTCTTCTTCACCTGTTCTGTTTTGCCTCTTTCCGTACATGTCGGTGTACCTAAAAACTATCATTGCTGATAGTTCTCCTTTCTTGATTTCTAATTTTCTTTTCCTGTCTCTGTCAACTTTCATTATTATTATGGCTGACAAACCTAAAGGCCACTCTGGTTTTAAAATATGCTAGAAGTGTGGCCACAAAATTCCTTTCTAAGACTCCCATCTGTTCTGTGTTTACTGTTTAGGTGCAGTTCATCTTCAGGAAGACTGCTGCATTTGTCACAGCTTTAGCCACAGAGCTCTCATCGAGAGAAAAAATAAATTAATATTGAAGGGTTTGATCCCTTCAGCCTTTGGGGAAGCCATTAAACTGATATTTCTTCCCAGTCATCTTCATCATCATCTTCCTTAGCAAAGGCAAAAAAGAGGAGCTTGTTGGTTTTGTCCTCTCCCTTGGAACCGACTGTCAAGAAGCACAAATCCTCAGCTCCACAAATTATGTTGGATTCAATGGATGCTCCACCTAAATCATCGGTGCAGGACATGAAGTCCCTGGTACCAACAACTGCTTCAGCTCCAAAGATCTTGACTTCAAAATCTTTGGATCAACAAATGCAAATACTGGTTCAGGACAAATGCCCATCCACTCCTTCTGTGATGCCTACAACCTCAGCATAATCAGTTCAGCTGGATTTACCAAGGGTGGTTTATTCTCCATTTATTGACCTTTTTGGTGGCAAATTACCTGAGGTCTTCTTATAAATAACTGTATCACCTTCCTAGGCCTCTATTCGCTCCACCCAAAGTCTCACAGAAGTAAAAGTTGAAAGACTAGTGAATACAATTCTGTGGGCAAGGGAACTTACAGGTCTCCCTTCAGTTCTGCCCCTTTGGGTCTGGGAACTGATTCAAGCTTCACTCCCTTAACTACTCCTCCTCAGACCTCCTCTGAGGTTTTAGAGATGCCAGCTCCAAGTAATCTGATGCCAACTGCATCGGTTTCGGAGTCCTCACTCCCTTTGGAACCAATTATAACCCTGAGTTCTTCGGTTCTGTCAGATCCAGAGACCTCCAGGGGCCATATCTGTCCTGTGGGCCCTGAGGAGCCAGGGTTGTTTCCAATTTTTTGGAGTCATCCCTGCACCTTGGAGCTTTGTCACAGCTCAGTTCGGCCCCAGCTTCTGTCTTGGGGGCTGTCTCTTCGGAGCGGGGAGTGATCATGTTTCCAAGGCAGTCTGTCTCAGTTCTGGGCTTCCCTAAATCTTTGGGGGGGTTCAGCCTTTGAGGCAATGGAGAGGGCCTTGTTGACAGCAGTCTCACAGTTAGCTCCTTCCTCCTCAGAGCATATACTGTCCTCACATTCCCTTATTCAGCCTGTCTCTGTTCTGGGGCAGTGAATGCCAAATCCACAGATCCCACAGATTCAGCCTCTTTCCTCTTCTGATACCTCCCCAGACTATCCTCTGAGGAGGTTCCTGAAAATAAAAGTGCAAGAGGAAACAATTCCCCACAGGAATCAGTCACAAAAGACACTGATTTTGATGTGGGGGAAGGTTCTGCAAGGTCACCTCCTGGTGATGTTTCCTTTGGCGACATCTTAGAGATTTTGAAATAGAGGGTTGACTGGAAATCCCAAAATCCATCCTTGGAGGAATTGGTGTAGCTGCAGGTTTTCAGTGCTTGCCCGTCTACCTCTTGGATGACTCTGCCTGCTGACGAGCTCATTCAGTTGATCTTGCAGTGGGCATAGAAGACACCAGACACCATTGAACCTTTCCCCAAGAGACAGCACAAAATTTTATTCTCCCCTGAGGACAAGCAATTTTGGGTTAAAAGTTTATCAGTAGATGCCATGATCATAGTGGCCACCACCAAAAAGGAACTCCCTAAGGAGACTTCCTGTGTCCATCCACCCAACAAGGAGTCTTGGGTGACGGATAGATTTGGGAAGCAGGTTCATGCTTCATCGACCTTTGCTTTAAGGTCCTTGAATTTTGTGGCACATTTTACCAGACTTCAAAGGGATCTGATCAAGGAGCTTTCAGATACCCTAGAAGGATCTTTTCAAAATAAGTCATGTAAAATAACGATTAGTAACATTTTACATATTGTAAATATTTTAATTGAAACATTTATTGGTATTTTAATATCTTAAAAAAATTTTGGAAACAGGAAGTGATTTTTTTAGAACTAATGATGGTGGGTTCAAGTTTACATGAATAGAGCTTTTGGTAAAAGTTGTCATTCTGATGCAGTCTTTATTGTGAGATGAAAGTGCTAAATAAAATATATTAAATACAGTGGTTTGGCAGTGTTTAGTATTGCCGTTGCCAAGGCATTTTTATTCATTATTAGTGTTTATAAGCCTAACTGTGCAATCCAACCCAGTGTTGTCCCTGAGCTCCTTGGACATCTGTATAGTAAGGAGGTAACTAAATGTTATGTGGAAGGGGGTATGTTAAGCCAGGATTAATTTAGTTACTGTTGACCTTTGTCCTTCAGAGACATGGGGGTCAGACTGGGGGTGAATTTGCAATTTCTCATCAAGGTTTTGTCTGAATAGGGTCAGGGATGAACTCTACTTCATGTAGATAGGGAGCTTATTCCATAGTGTGGGGAATACTTTGAGAAACATATCAGTCTCTCCAGCATATTCTATTTATGTCACAGGCAAATGTCAGGTCCTTGAATCTGCTGTTTCTGGTGCTGTTTGTTTTGTGGATGTGCAAGAGATCCATCAGAGCTGGATCTGAGGATGCCTTATATGCCAGGCATGGATCATCTCTCAGTAGCCTGTAGAAGACTGAGTACAGAGATAGGGCCTTAAGGTGATCTGTGTAAGACAGGGTATTTGTACACAGGATTCTCCCAGTGAGGAACCTTTGAGGACATTCCAATTGTTGCAAGTACCTGGTTAGGTACATGCCAAAGAAGGCAGTGTATTGAATGATGGATCTGATAAGTGCTTAGTAGAGTGGCACTATAACTTCCTTGGACCTGGATGCCACATCTTTGCTTATTATTTGGGCAACATAAATTATTTTCTTACTATCTTGGCTACATTTCAGTTGAAGACAAGACTACTGTCTACATATTTTCTCAGATCCCTAACTACCAGGTCAGTTCATAAGGGTGTTTTATTGCTGGAGTAATTAGTTTGGGTAGACAGTTTCCCAAAGAGCTCTATAAATCATTTATTCACACTGAGTTTCAATCCACGGCTTGGCACCAATCATTTGTTGGTGTTAGACCCTATTGTAGAATGCTAGTGTTATGGGGAGAATCAATGATAGCAATTTACAATCATCTGTGAACTTGGTGAGCAAGAGGCCTTTGACATTAGCCTTGATTTCCAGGATGTAGATGCCAAACCAAAATGAGCCCAATATGGAGCCCTGGGGTACTCCAATAGTGAGCAGTCTCCTGTTGGAGGTGGTATCACTAGTCCTGACTTCTTGTGTCCTATCTGTGTGCCAGCCAGCAATCCAGTAAGTTATGTAGGAATTTATGCTTAATTTGGAGAGTTTGTCAATAATACCTGAGTAGGGTATTGTATTGAACACCATGGGTATTTCAAGGTAGGTGACATGCACCATTTTCCCCTCATCCATAACCTTTGTGATCCGATCAAAGAAATCTACTGGATTGAATAGGCAAAACCTTCCCTTAACAAAGCCAAACTGAGATGTGTCGAGTGTCTGTAGGTTGCAAATGTCCTTTTTGATCATTTCCATGGTAATTGATCCATGGCTTTGCATATTAGACTTGTCAGACTAATGTCAGTAGTTCCGGGGGGTCTGTTGATGGTCCACCCTTATAAAGATGGATGACTGTTGCAGGCCTCCATTCACCTGGCATGTAACCTGTTTTGAGGCTGAAACTGAATAGCGTCTCAAATAGTCCTGCTAGGTCATGTTTTACGCTATTTTAAGAGGTAACCAGGGATATTTTCAGGGCCCATTGAAGCAATGCTTTTAGCCTTAGTGAGTGTCACCAGGATCTACTTCCTCCTGATAGTTGAGAGGGGGCTATGTTAGAAGGGATTTTATGGAGAGAGTGTGGAGGGAAGTGGGGTGAAGTTAGAGCTAAATTTATCAGCCAATAGATTTGCTATGCCATCCTAGTCAGTGAAGATTGTACCACTTATAACCAGTCCTGCACACCGCTAAGTGTACCTTTTAAATTTCTAACATAGCTGAAGAAAGCCTCGTGACTGTACTTAGCCTGGGAGGCTATCCTCATCTTGTAACTGGCCTTGTTGGACTTTATTAGACCTCATAATTTCTTGTTTAGTTGAATCAGGGAGCTCTTGTGATTTTGGCCAAGACATTTTTTTCTTTTGTTATATACCCTGTTAAGGTAAGGATTCCACCAGTGTGGTTTATTTTTGGTGTTAAATTTGGGCTTACTTCTGGTAGCCACGGCAGCCTCATTGCAGCCATTTACATGCCTGAGGGTTTCTGTGAATAATTCTGCATAGATAGCTGTGTTTCAGAGTTGGGGAGCTGTGACTTTTGACAAACTATTGCTTAAAAGGATGTAGTTAGGGGATTATTTGGGTTTTCCAGGTTTATTTTTATTTCAAGGGAAGCAGCTTTATGGTCTGACCTCACTAATGAGGATGTGACACAGGAAAGGGTGCAGTGGTTTTCCCTGTTGGTGCGTGCTAGGTCTAGTATGTGTGTTCCTCTGGTTACAGTGTGCATTATCTAGTCCAGAGTGTTTGTGTTGTTAAAGTCCAGTCATCCTCAATTGTAATTCACTGTTAATGACCCTTAGACTGCACTGTTGCTAGATTTTTACTACTATTATTGTAGAATATAGATTTTTTTTAGTGTAGAATGCTGCATAAAGCTGTATGACTTATTTGCTTTGTATGTGTATATGCTAATATGATTGTCATTGTTACTGGAGCTTTTCTCCCTGGGCCTCCACTGAAAACGGGCTCTTTTAGGCCCAGTGGACATCCCTGGTCAAACTGAAATAAATAAATAATGTTGTGGCTATGAGTTAGAGGAGTATGTTTCTCAGTCTATAGAGTGGTAGTTAACATCATACTCCCAACCTGGAAACATCAAAAATCTGGACAAAGGCCCATGAAAAATAGGTACAAATCTGTATGCTAATTAACATAAAATTTGCATACATAATTATGTAACCCCACCCACTGTGATGGAGGTGTGGGATACCAACTTTCAAACGGAAACTGAAGAACAGACAACCAAAATATGATCCCAGTGTCCCCCTGCAGCCATTCCAATGTCCCATATACAAACGGTTTCTGCACAAATAAACTGTACAATAAATTGGTCATTAGCATCACAATTACTACTGAAAGAAAAATAATCTTCTTAAATAAATTTCAGAACCGTATATTCTCCCAGTTATTAAGTTATTATTCAGTCAATATGAACCAAACAAATATCTAGCCCAAAGCAGCTAGCCTAAACATGGAAAGTCATGAAAATTAATTAATTAATTAATTAATTAATTAATTAAGTAAGTAAGTAAGCAAGTAAAATCAATGTCCCAAAATCGGGTCTATATTAGAACATTGAAGTTTCACAACTTCGAATGTCCTAATATCGACCCCTATTCAGTGAATGCTGAAAATAGCGAAGCTGCAGAACACCGAATTTCTTCCTAGGGATGGAATTCGGTTGGCCGTTCCTGTGGCTTCGCTATTTTCAGCATTGTGGTGGAAAGTTACGGGTCGGGATCAGGTAAGTGTGCGATTGTGTGGACGTGAGGGTTAGGGTGCAGGGTAGGTGAGTTAGGGTTAGGGCGCGGATCAGGTAAGTGTGCGATTGTGTGGACGTGAGGGTTAGGGCAGGGTAGGTGAGTTAGGGTCAGGGCATGGGTGAGGTGAGTGTGCGATAGTGATGGACCTTAGGGCTAGGGTTTGGGTTAAGGTAAGTGGATAGCTAGTGGTGTATGTACAGTTTAGTGTAGGGTTAGATGTAGGATTTTAGGTGTATGTGTGTGGATTGTGGTTTGTTTGGTGTGCTTGTGTTGTGTGTATGTGTGTCGGAACAGCAAATTTTTTCTCTGTAATGCATGTTCGATATTGTCAGGGTTCACTGAATAGGGGTCGATATTTGAACATTCGATGTTTTAAAAAGTCGATGTTCTAATATAGACCCCCCCAAAATCTACCTGTAACGTAACCAATCCTACATTAGTAGCAATACCTAGCAGGCTAGCAGCACACAGCCTTTCCAAGCATTTTCAGTTTTCTACAATCTGTATTTCTAGTTGTCATCTTAGCCTCATCTACACTGTTACTGTTTTTACATCACCAGTTAAATTCCAACTTGTCCAAGATGTACATGCATTTATTATGTCTAACATCTCAGTTGTGTAGTTAGCATTCCACTCTTCTTGTAGAATAAAAAATATTTTCATATTATAAGTAAGAAGGCTGTAAATTACATAATGCATATTCATCTGTTAACCCCCATCAAACAAGTCATTTTGTACATTTCACTTAATCCTTTATTGTAAGCATTTGTATGACCTACACACTACATAACTGGCAGATACTAACTCTGCATTTAAATTTCAGTTTAAGTCACTTCCAGCTATAAAACTCTTCTTAGAAAATTCCATGCTACAAAACAGGCAATCAAAGTCCCATAACCACTGCTACTACTAAATCTGCTCTGGCCCTATGCAGGAAAAAATACAAAAATAGCCATTGCTCACTAAAGAAATTTCAAATTGCAACTTGTTCACCTCACTACAAGCTAACAGCAGAATTATACATCCTGCCTTGTTGAGCTCACTTTAAGCAACAGTAAGCATGAGCCCACCAGGTTGTCATTTAGACTGCTCAATGTCAACATACACAGACAAGCGCCTATCTTTATTCTTCTTTGTCAAAAAGATGGTACTTAAATGAGCCAGCAAAACTGCATAGATTTCTTCTCTACCATACAGAATACTTAAAATCATCATAATCCATTTGAACAGGACACCAACAGAAAACTAATAAATAAAATAAAATGTCCATTAGGCAGTTTACACCATAAGCTCCACACATCGAGCAAACCAGGCAGCTGGATACCAAAAAGTCTTTATTCAAGTAATTCCCAGTTAAGCACTTTCTTCCCCTGCATGACACTTCGGGGACATCATCAGAACCAAAAGAACATTCCCCTATCTTTTGGGCAACCCTTTTTATACATCCAATAAACAATAATTCAATTACCCAATTTCTTTTAGTAAGAAGCACAACATGTTTGAAGCCATAAAAAATACATTTACATTGTACACAAAACCATGAATAAAAACATAAGTAGAAATACATAATATAGATAAATCATAAAGTTAAAGCCTTTTTCCTAAATAAAAGAGTGGATTCACTTGTCAACCACCTGCAAAGTCATTCAACCCAGGGCGATGTACGTAGGAAGGATTTTGTTCTATTCCCCTCTAGGACTGTTAACCAAGGTGATTTTTCCAAAACACCACAAGAGGGCAGCATAAGATCTTTAACAAACAAGGCGACCACTTCTGACCCTACAGGTCTTTCTTCTTCTAACTTTAAAGAGCGTATTATGAGGGATATTTCTTTTTCCTCAAGGGATTTACAGCAGGCTGCAGGACAGAATTTTAAGTCCTTTAATACAACTATGAAGGACTTTGAGAACACCTTACTAAAGGTACGTGCCATACAATGTGACAATTTATTCCTGCAGGAAAGCCTCAAGAAGAGGCAAGTCCCTAAGGGACTTAGACTGTTTAAATTCCCTAATGGGATGGATGTCAACAGTTGTGATACTAGTGAATTGTTTGCACTCTTTGATCATTTTGGGTTTGAATTGATGGAGTTTATTGTGAAAACCAACAATAAAAGGATTAAAGTAATGTTGGATGAATTGGATAAAATGAATGGCATGCTTACTAATGATTTATTGTTCGACTTTAACACTGTTCAATACAAAAGGATTTTTGATAGAGTGGACAATAATGTTAAAGTGAATTTAGAACGTAAAAGCAAGAAATTGTTAAGAGATGAAAATGATTACTTAAAAACAAGTTTTCCTTTTGCTTAGTTGGTTTACACATTCACAAACAGATGGAGGAGTGGTTAGTGTTATTGAGGATGGGGACCCCTATTACACGCCACCATTTAGTGAGACACAAGTAGACACAGATGGTATTGGGAATAACCAGTCAACTGAACATTATGAAACAAACTTTCCTACATTGAGAAGATCCGAACGAATTGAAAATAAGAATAGGCAAAGACCTTTTTTAGCGGAAACCCACATACAAAGAAACAACAACAGAGGGAAGTTTGGGGGGGGGGGTTACAGGAACAACAACAGGTAGAACGCACTGGTGGAGACAGTAATATCCTTTTAAGTCATGATGGTAAATGTGCATCCCTGGATGGTTTCAAGATTTATAATTACACAGATTTAAGTTTGAATACAATCTTTTCTTTATTTAGGAAAGGTTTTAAATTTGTACCGACCTTTAAGTTGGATACAGTAGATGTTATTACTGAGTTAAAACTTTACACTAGAAAACTACATTTTAAGGTCTTGTTTAAAAGACAAAAACTGCAAGGTCAAGAAGGTAGTTAAATTAAAAAAGAAAAGTTGTTTCAACCCACCCTCCATCCTTTAATTTCAGACTTTCAAAAAGCATGTGAAGTGGAGATCCAGAAAGAGTTTAAATGACCAAACACTATTAAAAACTCTAACTTAAGGATGAACTCACACTTTTTAACCAATGCAGAACTAATAAAATGCTTAGGATTATGAAACCTGATAAGGGGGGGGGTGTAGTGTTGTTTAATACCACTGACTATGTGAACCACCTTACTATGATGTTTTCAGAAACAGATAACTATCAAACAACATCCAGGAATGAGGTTAATTTAGCACATAGAAAAATTTAATTATTTTTGGAGGGCTCTTTATTGCAAAGGGTTATATCAGAGGACCTATATAATTTTCTGACAACTGAGTATCCACTAGTTCCAACAGTCTTTGGTATATCCAAAGTGCATAAGTGTATTGAGCAATCCCCATTTAGGATTATTATATTGGCATGGAATAGTTCTACACACACCATATGTACATTTGTGGATAGAATTTTAAAGGACACTGTAGACACAGTTGACTATTTATTGAAAGATTCATGGGATTTTTAGTCCAAAATTAAAGAGCAATGGTACAATGACAATGTGACTTTTTCTACCTTTGACATTATTGATTTATTCACCTCAATTCCTCACAAAGAGGGGCCGGACCTTTTCCATGAAACCATCAAGGAACTTTCTCCTTTCTCAGATACAGTGGTTAATTTTCTTATGGCTGTAATGGAGTATGTTTTAACTAGCAACTTTTTTATGTTTGAAGGTGAATTTTATAGGCAAATACAAGGGGTAGCTATGGGGCAACATGTGCCCCCATATATGCCAATTTGGTCCTTTATGTGTGGGAAAGAAAACATGTCTTCACAAGCATATATAAACCACTTTGGTTTACGTACCATAATTTTTTGGACGATGTTTTCATTCTATGGAAGGACCCCAATGTAGACTTAAATGGATTTATGGATTACATCAACCAGGTTTGCCCATATTTTAATTTTATAGCCAAACATTCTAAAAATAAGATTAATTACTTAGATGTGACCATCCTTAAGGACACCACAAACCAAAGATTTGTTTCAAAAATCTTCAGGAAGGAAACATTTTCCTAACAGCTACCTTGATTTTCAAAGTAGTCACCCGGCCTATACTAAGAGAAATATTTTGAAGGGTCAGTTGGTAAGGGCCGGAAGAATGTGTTCTACAACTGAGATTTTTTTGGAAGAAGTAACAAATATCAAGGAAATGTTTAGAGTCAGGGGTTATCCCCAAGCTCTTCTTGACAATGTAGCTGAAGAAATGATGGAAGGATGGGGAACAAAATATAAACCATTATTAGGCAGTGGTGAATTAATTAAAAAAAAAACAGTGAATAATTTCAAAGGAAAGGCGAGTTATAACACAAGTATGGTTATCCCTTTGGTGTGGGGGAAAAACACTTAGGGACATTATCTTAAGGAATTGGAATATATTTAATGGCAACCTTGATATTTTCCACCTTTTTAGGGCAATCACCAAATTTTGTATACAAAGCAGGAAGAAAATTTAAAAATTTAATGGAGTAAGTTTCAGTACCCAGAACTTTAAATATTAAAGGAACCACCAGGTGTGGACATTGTAACCAATGTCCTTTTATTTTGGACAAAGGCATTGTGTACACTAAAGGTAATAATAGAGGTATTTCTTTACATAAAGGTAACTGTAACACCAAGGGAGTTATTTCCATTTCCATTTGCCAAACGTGCACACTTTTATGTTGGTAAAACGGTTAGGAATTTTAAGATCGGAATTTATGAGCATTTACATGCTATTAGTAAGAAGAGCACTAATAATGCCCTTTATAGGCACACATTAGAATGCCAGGGGGATACAGTATTTAAATTTTGGATTCTGGAAGTTGTGCCACACAATTTTGGAGATGGTTGGTGGGAACTTCAGGGTGATCTTAGAGAATTTTATTGGATTATTAAGTTAAATGCCTTGGAAGTACCAGGCTTTAATGATTTTATTTCCCTGGTACCTGTTTTAAGGAAAAAGGCTTTAACTTTATGATTTATCTGTATTATGTATTTCTTCTTTATGTTTTTATTCATGGTTTTGTGTACAATGTAAATGTATTTTTTATGGTTTCAAACATAGGTTCATAGGTTCATAGGTTTATACTAGGCTATCTGCCCTAAGGCATTTATAAGCCTAGCCCAAATTATTGTGGCTTACGCCACCCCTTATATGAAAAATACTGTGCCCATTAGTTTGTTGTGCCTCTGTCCAGCAGTGACCCAGAGATGATTCCCGGGGTAAACCTACGATCTCCCATCCACAGGTCTAGATTTCTCTTGAACAGAGTCAGCGAGGTGCTCTGCCTCACATGGACCGGGATTTTATTCCACAGCATAGGGAGTCTCTGAGTGATAAATCTATCCCTCCAGCACGTCCTATTTATATCCGTGCTAAGGTTTAAGTCGCTTGCTCTAGTGGTTTTGGTGGATTTGGATTTTTTGAGGTGGAGCATGTCCATTAATTCCGGGTTGGACATGGCCTTGTATGTCAGGCACATGTCACCTCTGAGCAGACGGTATGCGACTGAATAGAGCTGGAGTTTCTTCAATCTGGCAGCATATGACAGATTTTGGAGTCCCTTTATCCTTTTGGTGAGGAACTTTTGGGGTCTCTCCAATTGCTGCAGATGTCGGGTGAGATACATCCCGAATGGGGCATTGTACTCGATCATTGTTCTGATAAGTGAAGAGTACAGGGAACAATGACCTCACTAGATCTGGATGTGAATCCTTCATGATCAGGTGGGCAATGTAGAAGGTCTTTCTAACCACTTTAGCAATGTGAGTGTCAAAAGAAAGGCCACTGTCAACCTGGGTCCCCAGGTCCCTGATAACCTCTTCTGTGCTTAGTGGATTGCCACCTATATGGTAGCTTGGGGTTACCTTGTTTTTCCCGAAGGGTATGACTATACATTTTTGGCGTTTAACTTCAGGCCATGGCTCTGGCACCAGCTATCTGTTTCCGTGAGTCCCTTCTGAAGGATATCAGTGTCCGATGCACTTTCCACTATGGCGCCCAGTTTGCAGTCATCTGCAAACTTTGTCAGCCAAAGTCCTCCCATGTTGGCCTGTACTTCTGAGAAGTAGATGCCAAACAATAGGGGGCCAAGGACCGAGCCCTGTGGGACACCACTTGTGACCAGCTTGGAGTCTGACACAGCGCCAGCAACTCTAACCCTGTGGGTTCTGTCCTTAAGCCAGTTTGCAACCCATCTTGTGACATATGGGTTTACATTTAAGCTGGTAAGTTTTTCTACAATACCCGAGTGGGGTATTGTGTCGAAAGCCTTTGCAAGGTCAAGGTAGGCTGTATGGACTGCCTTTCCCTCATCAATGGCCTTGGTGACTATTTCGAAGAAGTCGACCAAGTTCAAAAGGCATGATCTTCCCTTGACAAAGCCAAACTGGGTCGGGTCCAATGTCTGCAAGTCCCCTATATCTTTGTTTATGAGCTCCACTATGATCCTCTCCATAGCTTTGCAGACTAGACTTGTTAAGCTTATGGGGCGGTAATTACCAGGGTCCGTGAGGCGCCACCTTTGTGGAGTGGGACCACAGTTGCCGTCACGCCACTCCTTGGGCACGTATCCTGTGGTAAGGCTGAGATTAAACAGCTGCCTTATGTGCGGGTTTAATTCCTCATTTAGCTCGTGTAGCACACAGCCGGGGACACCATCCGGTCCCATTGATGCTGTGTTTTAGCTTTAGAGAGAGCAGCTTTCACCTGCGCATTTGAGATGTCCGGGAGGCTACACTCGGCTGGGATAGTTATCTCTCCTTTAGGGGAGAGGGGTGAAGTTTGCACTGAACCTGTCTGCCAGTATGTTGGCAATGTCTGTGGGTTCAGTGATTTTTGTATCATTTTGGACTAATTCTGAGCATATCTGTGAGTTTCCACCCAGGTTCCTAACATAGCTGAAAAAGGCCTTATGATTGTCCTTTGAATCCATGGCAATTTTTCTCTCAAAATTGGCCTTAGTTGATTTTATGAGTGCTCGTATTTTTTTACTAATAATGATCAGGGGTGACTTCCCTTTTATGGATTTTGTTCTATCATGTAATAGCTTTCTCCTCTTATTGTAAAGTTTGTTAATGGCTGGGGTCCACCAGACTGGACGTTTGCCCTTTGTGGAAAGAGTCTTGGTTTTATTTGGGATTGCCTGATCCATGCAGTCCTGGAGGTGTTCATAGAAGGCATTTGTAAGGGCTTCCGCAGCTTGGGTTGTGGTTTCCTCTGACTCAGGGGCCTTGAAGGATACCACACCAGTCTTGAGTAGTGTGAAGTTTGCTTTAGAGAAGTTCTTCACTATGGTCTTTTGTTTGGGGTGGGGGCGGGATGTGGATTTCCAGTGAGATTAGTTTATGATCAGATCTCACCAATGAGGGATATACTTCCGGTGTGGAGCATTTTGTCCCCATGTTTGTGACAATGAGATCTAGTATATTTTCTCCTCTCGTGGGAACAGTGACTAGCTGTTCCATGGCATTTGAATTTATGAACTCCAGGAACCGTTGGGCTAGAAAGTTAGGGCTTGAGTAATGTTCCCAGTCTATATTCGGGTAGTTGAAGTCACCCAATATGATGGTGTTTGGAGATACATTTATACCCTCCAGTGTCTTCAGGAAGGCTGTGTGGGGTTCCTGAGTTTGAGAGGGTGGCCTGTAGCATGCTACAATTTGTAGAGCAGTTTTGCCTATTGTTAGTTGCACCTGGATGGTTTCCGAAGCTTCATGCGTTGCCACCAACCTGGAGGTGTGAGTATCCTTTATGAATATGGATACACCCCCTCCTTTTGTGGAGTGGTCCGGGTTTTGGGGCCGGAACGCATGATATGAGGTAAAACCTAATAGTGCCGGGGTGCTCTCAGGAGCCTTGAACCAGGTTTCAGTTACAGCACAGACATCGATGTTCTCCATACTGAGAAGGGCCTCGAGTGCGTGCATTTTGAGATTTAGACTTCTGGCATTGAGCAGCATTACCCTCAATTTCTTCCCATTTTTGTTTTCTAGGGTGGTAGGTTTAGAATTTGAGCCTTGCCTAAAAAAGGCACTATGAGCCTTGCCTAAAAAAGGCACATGTTGTGCTTCTTACTAAAAGAAGCACTTGATGTATTAATTAAGTAATTGGGTAATTGAATTATTGTTTATTGGATGTATATAAAGGGTTGACTAAAAGATAGGGGAATGTTCTTTTGGTTCTGATGATGTCCCCGAATTGTCATGCATGGGAAGAAAGAGCTTAACTGGGATTTACTTGAATAAAGACTTTTTGGTATCCAGCTGCCTGGTTTGTTCGATGTGTGGAGCTTATGGTGTAAACACTGCCTAATGGACATTTTATTTTATTTACTAGAATACTTAAAATGTAATGCAGTAAACAACTGCTCTGATGAGCCATTTTCAGAAGACTGCTGTGATGCACACATCTCTATGCTCCACACTTCTTCCTGGTTTTTCTATAAGAAGTAGACAAATTAAAACCCTACAAGAGACTGAAAGTCAAAGGAAAATACATATACACATATCTACCCAAAACTCTACAGCTGAAACTCCTTTCCCAGGGAACTGAACTTTAGACAAGCAAAAATTACTAACACAATGGCTTTCACATTTCAGGTATTTACTGCTCTTCCACAAATATATATCTGGGGCTAAATTCATATAATAATTACAGCTTTCTAGACAGGGTAGATAATACAGACATTCTTATGACAGACTAGCAACAGCAGCAGTTTTTTTTCTATCTAGCAGAATCTGTATCACATTAATTGCCATCGAATGCATTGACTTTCCAATTAATGAAACAATTAATTGAATTCAGGAATAAACCTGATCTGAATTGTTTCGCTTGTGCGGCCTATAAGAACGAAGCAGAATAGACACACTCTAGCTATTCCATTCCGTACATGCAAAGAGACAGAGTGAAGTGGCAGTGGTATTAAACGGTATGGTTCAATGAAGCAACAGTGGTTGAATTAGACACACACACACACACACACACACACACACACACACACACACACACACACACACACACACACTAAATGGAAAGAGCCAGTTACTGCACAAGAATGAAGCAGCAGCAATAGCTGAATTTAAACAGTATGGCTCTGCACAACAAAGAAGCAGCAAACAGTTGAATTAGACACACACACACTCTAAATACAAAGAACCAGTTACTTGCCGGACAAGAATGAAGCAGCAATGGAAATCCACAGATAAGTGCCCTTGGACTTATAAAGCTATAAATAAATGCACTGCAGTATCTATAATGCACAACAAATAACAATTTACCTGGAAGACTCTCCAAATTTAAATGATGCTGCCTGCTTGCCCTGCTGTCGCTGTAGTCCAATAGGCAGTATGTCATCATGCACACCCATACACGCTGGTGATGTGTGGTGATATCAGCCAAAGTTTTAAAGTGGTTAAAACAAACAAACAAACAAAAAAGAAAGACCGGGAAATTAAGGGGGCCACTCAGGAATCCGTGGCATCCCTTCGAAACCAGTAAATACTGAGGAATTCAGTATGGTTGAGAGATATGGTTAAAATCTCCCATGAATAAGGCATTTGGTTGAATGGTGAGTACTTCTAAGTAGGTGTAGATAAGAGTTGTGAGCTTTGTGGGTCATAGAGGGTGACCTGTAGCTGGCCATGACATAGTAAGGAGCCTTGTATACGGAGACTTGGACATAGATGAACTCCAGGGCATCATCCAGTTTAACCAACTGGAGTTGTATTTGTTGCTAATGTAGATTGAGACACCTCTACCATTAGTCCCTGTCTGTGGTGCTGTTGGTCTAAATGTGTGGAAGGCACTGTAGCGTTACACTTTTGGAGTACTTTCTGTGGCTTTAAACCAAGTGTCAGTAACAGTACAGATGTCGACATTCTCCAGAATGAGGACAGCCTGCAGAGTGTAAAGTTTCTTGCTTAGGCTTCTAGCATCGAACAGCATCTTAAAGTTTCTTTGAGTTTTTCTTTTTTTTGTGTGTGTTTTGGTAGTTTTGTCATTCTGACATTGCCTAAAAGGTTGTAAGTGGGTAAATAAAGTTTTAGCGAATATCTGAAATTACAGGGGGTATGTGTGCAGACCATCCTTAGCAAAGCGATGTGGTATGTTAACCATGTCCTCTCATGTTGATAGATATTGAATCCCCCTGGAAGGACACCAGAAACTAAGACAATTATTAAAATCAATAATTTTCTGTTCATCCTTGGTGAAGGTAGAATGTTACTCAATGCAAAGCATATACCTGTCTGCGTCACATATTCAGAGAGATCCATAATGTCTCTTTTCATATAGTCCAGTGAGGTATGTCCCAGGTTATTTACACCGATGTGGACTATGACAGAATCATATTGGTACCTGTGATGTAGTGATGTGAGCACATGCATGATATTGTGGATCCTAGCTACAGATTATTTATTATTTATTTCACATTTGTTTACCGGGAACGTTCGACTGGGCATAGGTCTTTTTCAGCAGAGGCCCAGGGAGAAAAGCTCCAGTAATAAGTGGCAAACACTTTGCTAAAGTAATAATGCAAGGAAATTCTAGAAGCATACAAAATTACCAATAGTACAATAATGGGCAATACAGTACTTTAGAGGTTACAATAAAATAACATGCAATACATGCATTTAGATAAAGAGGAAGGCAAGTTATCAATAATAATGGGAGAAAAGATTGAAGTATGATAGCCCAGCTGTGACAGATGTGGTTACCTCTACAGAACTTAGAGTTATCCAGGATGGTCACAACAGTAAAGCCAGTTGTATACTAAGTGAGAATTTAGTAGCTTTTTAAATTGTACTGTGGAGCAGTTTCGAGGAAATAGAGGTTGGCAGTTTATTCCAGATTTTAGGAATGACATTTGAGAAGATAGGCAGCTAACTGTTATCTTCTCTTTGTCTAGCCTGGTGAGAGGGGCATCAGTGTGTCATAAAATAAAATCCCCTATGACAAGAGTACTAGTAAAGTGTTTGTTTACCTTATCAGCCTTGTTCTTGGAGGAGCATTGGGTGTAGACTTATGTGTGGTGTTAGGTGATGCTTTTGGTGTGTGCTATATTGATTGCTGAGAATAGGTGTTGCCGTTTGATGGCTTAGGAGGTCTTTGAGTTTTGAGAAGGCTTCTTTTAAGTGCCTCAGTTTAAAAAAGGTCTATGTGTGTGTGAACAGTATGTGTGAAGGATGTAGTATGTATGTTCTTGACAACTTTGTTTGTAAGCAAGATTTTTGCCTCCAAGGAGGTTATGTATGTACACCTCTCACATACTAGGTTTGTTTCTTTAAAGATTAAAAGGTTGTTGGAGTACATGAAACAATTCCTACATTGCCTGAGGATGTCCATATCTACCAAGCTGGCAACAGAGACACTAGGAAATTGCATATCAATGTTGTTAAGCCCTGTATTAGGGTTGGGCTATTATGGTTTAGAGACTTGGTTATACAGAGGTTAACTGAGTGGTGTCTAGGATTAAAGTTAGATGTTAGCTAGTGTTATGATCTGGTATTAGTACTGTTCAACATGCTAACTAGTTGCCAAAAGCTTAGCTTCACACAAAGCCTTTCTGTGTTACAGGTTAAAGTCCTAAATACTAGCTTTATAGGTAAAGTTTACAAACTTAGCATTTGCTACTGTACTGGACACTTTGCTAACAGCCACTATGCAGTGAGCAGCACAGAACAAACTTGCCTAAGTTATAGCAGACAGAAAAAAGTTGAAATGTAACTCTCGTGCCCTCTGGCCAATAAACAACTACACTTTGGGATCCCTGGAGTGCCTTCCAATTCAGAGACAAGGTGGAGGATCCTGGAGTTTCTTAATGTAAATGCTCATCAAAAGTAGCTGTCAAGTGCAGATTAACACCAAACAACTAAGTCCCTAAAAACCTTCTAGTTTATGAAACAATCTCACTTTAAGCCTTCCTATATGTTTCTCAACTTAAACAGACAAGGCTATCTTTCTTCTGCCACTAGAACTACAGTCCCAGTCTTCTTCTTATAAAAGTACACTTTGGTTAGCCAGAAGTGAAAATGTGCCAACTAGCTACAAAAAGTAGTTGTCACTTAAAGCTCCTCTGTGTGTTTCCCAATCTAATCAGACCAGACTACCTTTCTACTGCCCAGGAATTGCAGGCACAATCTTCGTAATGCAAAACCACACTTTAGTTAGCCAACAGTGAAAAGGTTATCAGATACTAATCAAATAAAGGCCTCAGAAATACCTCACTAAAAGAATCACAGGCCTAAACCAGATGCCCTACGCTGACCACCTTAAAAAACTCCAGCTATACTCTGTCGCATATCGTCTACTCAGAGGCGATCTCTGCTTAACATACAAGGCCATGTCAAACTCAGAGCTGTTGGACATGCTACACTTAAAGAAATCCCAATCCCTCAGAGCCGCACGCTCCAGGGATCTAAATATTGTCATCACAATAAACAAAACATGCTGGAGGGATAGGTTCCTGACCCAGAGACTCCCTAGACTCTGGAATAGATTGCCCATACATGTCAAGCAGAGTGCCACTTTGGACCTCTTCAAGAGGAACCTTGACGATTGGATGGGAGAAAGGAAATTCACCCCAGGGATCGCGTCAGTCGCCCTGCTAGACAGGGGTCCAGGAAAGTAAATAATGTGGGAAGAAATAGCCAGGGAATTGTTATGGCTAGGCTTGTATAGGCCCTAGGGCTGATAGCCTAGTACCAACCTATGAACCTATGAATAACTATCTACAGCAAGTAATTACAAATACAAACTGGTTTCCATCAAGGGATTTTAGGCAGACAGTATCTTTGTTTATGAGATCTATAATGATACATACCATTATCATGCAGACATGACTTATAGCACTAATTGATTTGTAGTTTTTAGGATCAGTGATGAAGTCACCCAAATGAAGGTGGACGAACACAGCTGTTCTGCATTGCTTTAGCACAAAGCTACTTGAGAGGCTGAGGTTGAACAGATTCATGAGTAGGTCCATGAGACAGTGTTTCATAATGACAAGGAAACATTCCTGCACATTGTCAGACCCCATAGAGCTATTTTTCTTTCTTTCTTTTTTTTTTTTTTTTTTTTTTTTACTTCTGTGAGAGCCATCAAAACTTGTTTAGTGGTGATCTTTGAGAGAGCATAGGAATACACTGTGTTTGATGCCCAAGTCAAGTAAATTTGCTTCTTTAGGAGACAACATTACCCAGTCAAGCGAGTTTGCATTGATAAAATATGTACATATATAGTTACTAGGATGTGATAAACTAAGACGTTGGGGGGGGGGGTTTATTCTGCTGCGTAAGTCTTGAAATTATGGAATATTGGCAGAATATGGACACACCTTCACCTATACCAGGGGCTTCCTCATTGGCAGGTGTGAATAAGTGGTAGGCATTGAATCTTGGTGAGAAGACCATGCTATTAATGCTTTGGAAAAGTGTTTTGGTGATGCTGCAGATGTCACTGTTTTCTATTGACAAGAAGACTTGCAGGGAGGGCATTCTTTGTAAAGATTTTTACCATTAAGCAGCACTACATTTTTCTGGTTTGGTTTGATTAGACTGATAGAAGAAACAGCCTGGCATTATTACCTAAAAAGGTACAGTGCAGGTACAGAAAGTTTTTTGCCACTATATAAAGCCCCAAGGGGAGAGGCACATATCATCTCTTACATAGAAGTTAGGAGGGTTGACCATTTTTGTCCAGGCAGATATATATATCGGATCCCCTTGGAAAGATACCAAAAACTCAGACAATTATTATATTAAATTATTTTTTGTTTTTATTGTGACATTCTCTGAAGGTAAGATGATACCTAGGACCAGCAGCATTCCAGCCTCAGATGCATATTCAGGGAGTCCCACCATGTCTATGTTCGTGTAATCCAAGAATGTGTGTTTGAAGTCATTCACACCCAAATGAACAACAATCATGTTGTATGTGCACATGAGGTGAAGGGACTTAAGTGTCCTAGTAACCTGTTGTATCCTAGCACCTGAGAGATAGTCCACTGTCACACTTTCCTTGCTCAACCTAGTGAGTGGTGCATCTGTATGGCTCAGTAAGAAGTCATTTATGCCTAGAACAGTACCAAGTGAAATGGCTGAGCAGAGACCTTTTGGGCTCAGGGGCACCAACTTGCTCACCACTCTTGGCAGTGTTTATGGTGGTTGGTGTTGTATGTGCAGGTGGTAGAGTTTTTGTTCTACTGAGGGAATTGTGTGTCACATTGTGTGTGTTAGTGGATATACCAAGTGGCATGGATGTATTTGAAGGGATTTTTCAACAGTTTTCTCACTGTCAGATGTTTAAGAAACTCTAGTTTTACTCTTGGGATTTATGTATCATCTGATACATTAGCAAGACTTTAATATGAAATTTACTAATATTGCAGTTTCAGTAGTCTGAACAGATAAACTAGTGCTCTAACCTTGTAATGAGTCATGGTCTGAGTGTTGGCAAACATTTTGCTAGAATAAATGCTAAGAACAGTATACACACTTGAAATAATTCTAGAAAACCGACCATGAGTTGAACTTATGTAATTAACAGATCAATAAAATAAGTAAGAAACAGAAGGACAGGTATTCAGATAAGAAAGACATCTTTTGCTGTGATATAACATTAAGTCACTGGGTTTTAGTTTCACATGTAATACTACTAGATTTCTTGTTTATTTGTAAAAGAGTTTTTACAAGTTTTAGCTAACCTGATAAAAAGCTGAGTGTTCCTTTCAATGTTATACTTTCATGACAAGGCCCAACATGTAATAAATTGTTCATTAGCTTAAAGCCACTTACTAATAGCTTCATGAGTTAAAACACATGGGAGAGAGTAATTTTAACATCCTCAGGTCAGAACAACTCTAGGTATGGGAATACATAGTTTTCTTTAGGAATCCAGGATAGTACCTGTGAAATGGAGAATGGCAGTGCCAGTTCCTTGATTTAATTACATACGGGAGGAATACATAAATGTATAAACATATTAGTTTTACTTTTGCTGAATAAGGTGATAGAAAGAACCCTGGCAATAAAAATTATAGATACTATTTCCATTTCCCTTATGTTCCTGAAGTAAATGCATGACCTTCCCTTCTATCTTTATGAACTTACCTCCCCTGACTATTTTTCCTTAGTTACATATGTTTTTGGCCTAGTCATCTCAAGACCTGACCGTTGCACCTTAGAAGGACTCATCTTCACAAATATTTCAGATTAACTTGCAAATAGTTGAGATCTGGACTTTTAGAAGTATTTTTTTGTATAAAAATCAATGCTATGATGTTTACACTTTTTCTAAACTTAAGAATGAACCAGCTGGTATATCACTGTTATCTCCCATGCCAGCAATGTCTTGTGACTTAATCACCTTTTTATCATTTTCTGCAAATATTAGCTGCACGTATTATACCACAATAAAATATCAAAATACTCCTCTCCACTTGAACTTACAAATTTCCAAGCCAAAATCATTCTGATCACTCAGGTTAGGGTATGGTTCCCCTAACCAATTCTTGTAATAACTTCAACAGCAAATGTTTGCAAACTGTAAACATTTCAATGGCATTTACATCAGAGATATCATAACAAACTCTGAGACATAAGTTAAATGCATACATATAATCAAGGAGTGTAAACAGTTAATAATGAGAAGGAAAAAAACATAACTGATTTAATTTACAGCTAAATCAAATACAGTACAGTATCAGTCCATTTAAAATTTAATAAGACTTAAATCATGTCACATTAATTGTTGCCATAATATTTTATGTATTTCCCTTGAATTTCCCACAGTGTGTATCCTGTTGTCATAGCAGGGAAGCCACTTTGTATCACATGACAAAGTAAAGTTCAGTGCTGTACCCACTCCTCTATGGCATCTACTTCTTGGATGCCAAATCTAATTTCAAAGGCCTTTGGCTAACCAGTTTCGCAGATGATTGCAAACTAGGAGCAGTCATTGAATCCCACCAAGATGAGAATACCTTTCAGGAAGGTCTAACACAAACAGATGCTTGGTTCCAAAACCACTTGCTTAAAACTCAATACCAAGAAATGCATTGTAGTACCTTTTGGGAAGTTGGCCACCCTGAGTAACTGTGTCGTCAATAAAACACCCCTGAAAATTGATTAACTAGTCAGGAATCTGGCACACATACAGATAGTGACCTAGCCTTTGACTAAAATGTGTCCAATGTAGTAAGGAAATCCTTCTATGCTGCTCTACTTATAAGTAAGGGTATGGTATCTAGATCCAGGGAAGTTATTATACCATTGTACCTGGGCCTCATCAGAGCCATCATAGAGTATAATGCCCCCTTTGGTATGTAACTGACCAGACTTGTGCAGCAACTGTAATGTCCACAACATTTCCTTATAAAAATAATATAGGGAGTAAACACAATGTCCTACACTGATCACCTCAAAGCCCTTTCTCTTTTCTTGGTATCATACAGTCTTCTGAGAGGTGATCTTTGCTTGGCATACAAGGCATCCCTGGACCCTGTTTTAATCAAGCTCTTGCACATCTGCAAAACAAAAAGCATCAGAATTACTAGATTAAGAGACCTACATTTTGGTTGTGACATAAATAAGAAATGCTAGAGAGGCAGATATTCTCAGAGAATTCCCATTCTCTGGAAGAGGTTCCGCATTCATGTTCCACCCTAACCTATTTAAGTGTAATTTGGACCAATGGATGGGTAATCAGAAATTATCTCTTGGTCTGATGCCTATGTCTTTGATGGAAGTGACAGTCAGTAAATCACCTCCTATGTAAATCAAATTTGTGGGTCACATTTGAGCTGCATGGCTAGGCTTATAATGGCCATAGTGGTCATTAGCCTAATATACACCTGTGGACCTACGAACCTATGAACCTTTTGGGAACATTTTTAACTAGATATTAGCTTATTTTTAATGTTTGAATTTTAAGTATATAATACCCAACTGGCATGCATGACCATCCTTGAGAACTTATATCAGTACAGTGTGTTAACAGCTGGAGCTTGGGTGGCTAAGACTAATGTACTATTCATACAGGTTGCTATCACTCACTGCTTGATGATGCTGAAACTACTAGGCCATTGTGATTTATGGGAGGGGTACTTACTTGACTGTGCACATAGCCTCTTTATATCCTTCTAGGGTATACAAATTGAAATAGATATATAAATATATATTTATATGTTTTGGGAAAGTTGTATACAATACATTTTTTCACACTTTCTAAACCATAGTCTGTGATACTTGTGTCAGATTACAATTGCCTAGTACTAACCAGAGCTATAATTAGGGCAGGGTGAAGGGGGCAGCTGCTACAGGTGCAAGGTGTTAGGGACACTATTTGTATATGCTGAGGGTGTAGGAGAGCAGTACCATCATAGCCTTATGAAGCTGTTGTTGTATTTGTGGTCATGGCTGAAGTGTGTGGTGTTTTAACTGTAGCAAGCGGTTTGCAATAGTTACAGAGAAGACCGCCTTTTTCTTTTCAACTTTTAGGCAGCCACACATGGTGCCAGATGACCTAGCTATGGTGCTGGTGCTAACTTACAGATGGCTGTCCTGGGGGGTGATGGGTGGACTACTAGTATGAGTTGGGGATTCATCTTTTGGTAGTACCTCCTTTCTTTTCAGTCTTCTGTCCATCAAGGATTAAGAATAGATGTTCTGATGGCAGTTGTCTAGACCCTTAAATTCCCTGTTTGTTTTCATATACTTGCTTATTTGCTAAGGAATCTTTGATGCTGATCATTAGCTACTGAATTAGCTGTTCAGCTTTTCTCATTCTCTGTTTATTTAGCAATGCAATTTGCATTTATGCTTCTTTTCTGTCTCTCTCTTTTTACTATTGTTTTTCTATCCTGTCTGTTGCTAGTGACTGATTCTGCAACCTAAGCAGGCATTGTAACTTGGTGCTAATGTTTCTCCTGTTTTTGTCTTTCTCTATGATCTTCCTTGTTAAAATCATGAATGATATATAATATGTGTAAAAATGGAAACTCAGAAGCATAAGGATGCTACACCTGGCAGTTCTCCATTGATGTAAAGCATGCTTGTTACAACAAGAAGTAAGGAGTTCTCAGCTCAGGCTGACCCCCTGGGTTCAGCTACACAATCATGCCATAATGGGTATGATAAAAAATTGCTTATCTCTTAATTTTTTCCTGAAGCACAAACCAAGGATCCAGCAGTATGGATTATAACAAGAAATAAAACGATGTAGAAGGAAATGGATGGTAGGGCTTACAAAATCTTGGAACCACACATTATGTGTGGCTGGGATATTTGTTAGTTACATCATAGTCAATTAATGAAGAGTGTCTCTGAAAATGGTAAAAAAATGCCCTGATGCTGCTACTGTGATATAGTTACAAAATCTGAAATGCAATATGATTAGAGATCTCTCTTGCTGCTTGGTGTGTGTTCTTTAAATCTAGTAGCTTACTGGCATTCACAGTCTTGCATAGCACTTTGAACATCAGCAAGAAGTTATGATTAAATAGTCTAGGTACACACTGCCTTGGTTACGTGAAAGGATGCAGTTTCCTAAAATAGTTAATATTCACTTCTCTGAGGCATTTAAAGCAGAAAGTAATGTGGCAGGCACAGTATGCTTTTCTTGATATGCTCAGCAACAGAAAGCCAGAAAAAATATGTGTTAAGTTGCAGAAGTATCAGTATGCACACAAGGTTTGTGCTGTGCTCTTAATAGGAAGCCAAATAAGATTTCCCATTTTCAACATGATGTGCCATATGGCTTTCAATATGGTGCTTATACTTGTTAGGTGATGAAGGCCAATTTCTTATTGTGTGCATTTTGGGATGATTTATTATCAGCACCCACAGTATTAGTCCTACAGGATTCAAAGATTCATATATATATATATATATATATATATATATATATATATAGCTAGGCTTCAAAATGGCAGTTAACCTAGTATGAACCTATGTATATATATATATATATATATATATATATATATATATATATATATATATATATATACATATATATATATATACATATATATATATATATATATATATATATATCTATATATATATATTTATATATCTATACATGTGACCCTGGGTAATGATATACAAATTACTTGCTACGCAAGGTAAACTACAGTTATAAACGTTAAGTACATATGCTAGAAATTACTTGGATAAAAACAAGACTTTATAAATCTCTTACTCAAGACTTATGGAATTATAACCTAACATAAAAATGCAGGATATGCTCCTGTCAGGGCTGTACAAACACATCAAACAGAGTATAGCAAATCTATTTATTGAATTTATTCTGGAATTTTCTTCTTTGAATGATACATACTAATTATCATAAACATAGTCTGTGTGAAACCATTCAGATAGTAGTACTGCATGATTTATTGCATAAATAACTTATCAATGTATTCTTGATCATGTCAGGCGCATTTTAATATAAGTAAGCATGATTATTACAAGTGTTGATTGGAATACAGTGCTGTATCGTAAAGCTGAGTTTCCATTGCTAACCATTCTTAGGGATGTGAATGTATACGCAGCTTGCAGGCTTTTACTAACAAAGTAATTGTTAGTAAAACAACTACTCCTATGACCAGTCCTAAAACACAAAATGCTGTTCCAGCACCATATTCTTCTTCGTCAGACATTATTTCTAGAAAGATTATGGGGAAAAAAAGAAGAAAACATTACTTTATTAGCCTCTGAAGGCCCTGCTACATAGTAATAGGAAAAGGATTTTCATTATATGCAACTATTTTTATTAAAGTGCATTACACAGCCAGTATGTTTCAGCTGAAAAAGTTAAGGAGACACAGTGAATCCTAGATATAAGAAAGTGGCAATTTGTGGTGTTAGTGTCACACAGGTATAGTTGCCAGAATGAGGGGCAGAAGCTAAAACATCTGGAAGTATAAAACAGAAGACAAAAGCAACTGCTGTAGGCTAGCCGCAGTACTCATAAAATGTTAATAGTCAAAGTCTCATTTTACTTGTTTCTTTATGTAATGTATATGTTATGTTAACATGTCCACATGCATACTGTATGACTTTAAGTGTATCACTTAATGAGATCTTTATCTTCTGGGTCACCAGAAAAGATATCTTAATAAATACTAGATTTTGAATACAAATGAAAGACTTAGATTAAGTAATAAATTAGTTCATAACAAAGGAATTAATAAATTAATGACATTTTAAACTTTATACTTTTAGTATGTTATAACAGCAAACACCATTAAATCTAACCCCGTACAGAAAAACCTTTCAGATACTTCATATATTCACTACAAAAATATAAAAAACTGTCAATATTCGAGCAAATTGTGTATAGCAGCATGGAGTAATTGTCATTTTTTCTCACTCCAGTTGCACTGACCCTCAGGTTTCAACCTTGAAAGCCAAGTTGGCATGTTTGTTTCACTAGAAGTGAAAAATGTATGCCTTATTCATCTCATTGTAGGTGCTGATGAGCAGGGGTTTTGCTGGCATTTGCATGGTTCTTTTTTCTGCTTTGGTTCTGTGTTGCCTCTTACACACCTCCATGTGCACTGAAGAGTTTGGTGTGCAGTGGTCTTAGTAAGTGTATGCCACTTTTTTCCAGAGGTGACATAACCCCTCCAAAACCCCTCTGCCCCCCAGAAAGCAATATCATGTAATTTATTTTTTTTTCCTCTTCTAAACTCCAGATTATTATTATTATTATTATTATTATAGTTTTTTAACAAGAAACATCTTTATTAAATTATTATGCATGACATAGGCCATGTTACATTTATATAAATGACAATAAACCATAGCGACACAATCACAGTTGCAAACATTATACATTCCAAACACTGATGACACAACTGCAGCTGCAAATATTATACATCAATTTTAACATATCCAGTCATTGTTAGTCAACCATTACATAGCTCATTCAAATCATGCCTTCTTTTAAACCTCCTCCGTCTTCTGCATGTATTGATGTCACAGTTCCCATTTTTCCTATGTAATTTGCTCCTACCTTTTTCTAAAGATCCCAGTTCCAGTTGTTTTAACTTTGTTACTATCTTCACTACTTCTAGTAAAGTTGGTTTAGACTTTGTTTTCCATTTTATAGTAATTGCTTTTTTGGCAGTCATCATAGTTAGACTCAGCAAGGCCTTAGTATGTCTAGACAATTTCGAGTTTGTTTCATAGCTCAAAAAAAGAATTTCCCTAGTCACTCCAACTTGCTCACCCAGCATCTCTGAAAGAGCAGTCTGTTGGGAATCTTTAAAGTCTACCAGCTCATTACAGTCCCAGAAAATATGTTCCCGGTTACCTCTCTCTGCTCCATCACACCTCAAACATTTGCTGTCTACCTGAGGAAAAATTCTTTGAAGTCTGCTTGGGGTATAAAAATACCTATGTAAGCACTTCCAAACAAAGATACAAAATGTTCTAGATTTTTCTGCATAGTTGTGAGACATATATATCCCCCATTGTTTCTTTGTGAATTGCTTATCTAATCTTTTTCCAGTCCTTCCTAAACTCCTCTGATTGATTCTTATAGAAATCATACAATATTTTATATTCTCTACTAATTATTCCTTTCTTAATGACAACTTCTGTTCTAGATTCTACTAAAAACTCTACCAGTGCTGGTCTTTCATTTAGGACCCCCTATTTCTTTCTCTTTGCCTATACTCTGATATCATTCCTTGATATTGAAAGCAATCTTTAGCCTGCAGTCCAAACAAGTTCTTGATAGAAAAGAAACCAGCAAGTAAATCCAAAAACAGAATGGAGTCCACTTGCAAGTATATACCAATGCAGAATGGTAAAAACAGTCCTTTATTAGAATAAAAACGATTATCAGTATTCACCAATGTAAAATAATAAGTGCTTTCATCTCCAATTATACAATTGAGGAGACTTAATCAAATAAATGCAGTCCAAATAAGTTCTTGGCATCTTCCCATTCTGTTATTTATTTATTTATTTACTTTTTGTTTACTGGGAAAATCCACTGGGCCTAGGCGAGCCCATTTTCAGTGGAGGCCTGGGGAAAAAAGCTCCATGACATAAACATTTACACTTAAAAATTTACAGTTCAACAATACAATAATCTAATTCTACAGCAGACAATATTGACAGTAAAGCTACAGAGATAAAAGTCTACAAAAGAAAAATCAATAACCAATCAACAAAAAATGAAAAGCATTTACAAATGTGTGTACAGCTGCAGATGTATACAGAGTTAATGCAAAACTGAACTTGTGTTTATATTATCTTTCCCTCTCTAGTTATTTGCCCCTAGTACCCTGGTTCCTTTGCCAGTTTTCTTCAATATATTCCTGCCTCCTCTTGCCTATTGTCTCTATCCCTAATTGCAGTCATCCCTATCAGCAGAATCTCCTTTCTCCATTCCTGTGTTGGCTTAGTTCTTAGAAGACCTTCTGCTACTTTATGAATATAATATTCTGTATGATTATTGTTGTTCTCCTTAAAGGTTGAGCTTCCCCATTTCATCATCATCTCTTTCCACTTTGAATTATAGTTTTCTGCTTGTGCTATATATAGGAGCCTTAATTGCATTGCTCTGAAATATTCCGTCAGCTCAAGTAATCCCAATCTGCTTGTTCTATTGGAAGAATAAGCTTATCTCACTTGACTGTTTCTGTCTTCCCATCCCAGATAAAACCATTCATGTCTTTATTAATTACTATCCACCAATTTTCCTCTGGTTGATAAAATATGCCTGACCAGTGTATAAGACTAAAGGGACTAAAAACATTTTGACTGCTTGCATCTTATTATCAATATCCATATAACAGAGCTTCCTTTCCCTCAGTTTTTGTATTATCTTTTATTTAGTCTCTTCCCACATATCCTTAGCTGCCACACCAGTATCATTTATTAATTGATACTGCTAATACTTCATTTTATCATGTTCCCATAAATATGGATATTGCTAAACCAATTCATATGTGAGTATATAATATACCACTATTGTTTTTGTTTTTGCTTCATTCATTTTGTATCCCAAAAAGTTTTGAAATTGTCTCAATATATTCCACAGCACTGTAATGTCCCATTCTGGTTTTGTCATGTATAAAATAATGTCATCTGCGATTAGAGCCATCTTTTCTTTACTACCATACCAATCATATCCTTGAATTTCTGAGTCCCTCATTTTCTTTGCCAGTTGTTTTAATTATAATGCAAATAACAAAGGGGACAGAGAGGACACCCCTGCCTGGTTCTTCTCCTCATAGGTTCATAGGTTCATAGGTAGGTACTAGGCTATTGGCCCAAGGGCCTATGTAAGCCTAGCCAACAAGGTTCCCTGGCTTATGCCACCCAAGAAAGTTATTTTCCTGTGCCACTGTTGAGCAGAGACTAAACTCACTAAACTCACTAAACTCACTAAACTGCTGCAGATGTCTTGTGAGGTACATTCCAAAAGGGGAGTTGTACTCTATAATGGGTCTAATGAGTGTCAAGTAGAGGGGAACAATGACCTCTTTTTTCCTGGATGAGAACCCTTTTATGATGAGGTGTGCCATGTAGAAGGACATACTGACTACTGTTGCAATGTGACTATCAAATGAGAGACTACTGTCCACCTGGGTCCCAAGGTCTCTTATCACACATTCGGTGTTAAGTAGATTGCTGCCTATGTGGTAGTTCATGGGTACAGAGTTTTTACCAAAGGGGATGACACTGCACTTTTTGGCATTGAGCTTGAGGCCATGGCTCTGACACCAGGCATCTGTCTCAGCGAGGCCCTTCTGTAGGATGTCCACATCATTTGGGGACTTGACTATGGCTCCTAGTTTGCAGTCATCAGTGAACTTCATTAGCCAGAGGCCTTCTGTGTTAGCCTGTACTTCAGAGATGTAGATACCAAACAGGAGAGGTCCCAGGATGGAACCCTGTGGTACTCCACTTGTGACTGCTTTGAGGTCAGATTTGGAGTCTGCAACTTTTACCGTGTGAGTTCTGTCAGTGAGCCAATTGGCAACCCATCTTGTGACATAGGGATTTATACCTAGTTTAGTGAGTTTAGCTATAATTCCAGAATGGGGGATGGTGTCAAAAGCCTTGGCGAGGTCAAGATAGGCTGTGTGAACCACCTTACCCTCATCTACGGCTTTGGTGACTGCCTCAAAGAAATCGATCAGGTTCAGGAGGCATGATCTGCCTTTTACAAACCCGAACTGGGTGGGATCCAGAGTTTGGAGGTTACCAATCTCTTTGTTTATGAGTTCCATGATGATACATTCCATGGCCTTGCAGACCAGGCTCATCAGGCTAATAGGTTGATAGTTTCCGGCATCAGTGGTGGCTCCCCTTTGTGGAGTGGGATAACTGCTGTTATGTGCCATTCAGTGGGCACAAAGCCTGATGCAAGGCTATTATTGAACATGGTGCTTAAGTGGGGAACCAGTTCATTCTGAGGTTTGTGTAAAATGCAGCCTGGGATGTTGTCCAGTCCCATGGATGCTGTGTTTTTGGCTTTAGAGAGGGCAGCTTTTACCTGCGTAGTTGTGATTACAGGGACTCTGCATTCTTCCTGTATAGATATGGGCCCTTTAGGGGGTGGGGGTGGGGGGGTAAAGTTAGCACTGAACCTATCTGCCAGGATGTTGGCAATATCAGTTGGTTCTGTAATTTTTGTGCCTTTGTGCTGTAACTCAGAGCAGATTTGGGTGTTGCCATCGAGATTCTTGACATAGCTATAGAATGCTTTGTGGTTGTCCTTAGAATTAGTGGCGATTTTGTTTTCTTAGCCAGCTTTGGTGGATCTTTTAAGGGATCTTAGCTTCTTACTGAGATTATCAGAGAGGACCCCACCCACTTTAATTTTCACCTCCAAATGTTCATATATCTTTCTAATCAACCTTATAATTTTATCAGGAAATGCAAATGCTTCCATTGCTCTGCTCACAAAATCCCAGCTTACTCTGTCAAATGCTTTCTCTGCATTAAGACCCACCAGCAGCAGTGGTATTTTCTTACATTCTTCCTCCCACTGGATCATCATTGTTCTGTTTATGTTGTCAAATGTTTGCCTCCCCTCCATAAAACTACATTGATCCATATCTATCAATTTTGGTATCACTTGTGGCATTGTTTTAACCATTATAGACATAAACACATTATAATAATGATTTAGTATTGAAATGGGCCTGTATAAAGCCAGATCTGATGGATCTTTACCCACTTTAGGTAGTACAGTTACTGCCGCTTTATTCCAGGATGTTGGTGCTTCTCCTCCTCCTAAAATACTGTTAAACAAAACCTTCCAGATCTTCATCAGTTTTTCCCTCCTAACTTCCAAACTTCCACATGAATACCATCTAATCCAGGGGACTTTCCCATAGATTGGTTATACACCACCATTTTATCTAGTCTCCTCCTATCCTAATTGTTTGTAATTGAGCCTCCTCTCCCTCTAGACATGGCATATTTAATTCTTCCATAAACATTTCCATTTGTACCTTTTCTTGATTTCCATATTTCTCTGCTTTATACAGACTCTCATAGAATTTCTGAACTATTTCTAATACTTCTACAGGATCCCTAGTTATCTTCCTTGCATTAGGATCCCTAAGTTTGGTGACAAGTACTTTCTACTTTCTGTTGTCTGAGTTGTTGTGCTAAAAGTTTTTGTGATCTAGAGTTATTATTAAAAAACAGTTGCTTAACAGCAATCATTGTAAACTCGTGCATATTATCGAGGTAATCCCTTATTTTCTGTTTAGCATTCTGCAGTTGCTCCTCTTCTTGTTCTGTGAGATCCCCCATATTTTGCAATACTTTAATATTTATCAGTTCCCTCTAAATAATTAATGTTGCTTCTTAACCATATCTCCCTTTCTTTTATTTCCACCCTTTTTTTAAATTCCATTGTAATTTTATCCCACTCCTTAGCTATATTTTCAGAAGAAGTTTATATCTTCTCTAATAGCTCCTGAATAATTTCCATGACCCATTCCTTAAATTCTTCTCTTTTCACCAGTTGGGAAACAGCCAGTGTCTCATATTTATTTCATTACCCTGGGTTTTTATTTTAGTTACTATTGGTGCATGATCTGAAATAGTTATTGGGTGTGTATCAAGACCTTCAATTAACTGCATATGTTCCTGTGAAATGTAAATTCTCTCTAGCCTAGCCCAGTTTTTGTATCTTAGGGAATGATATGTAAATTAATTCCATATTCCTAGTACTGAAATCACATGTTCCAGGCCAAATATTTTCATAAATGTTTTTAAAAATCTATCCTCCTTTGTTATACTTTCCTTTCTAGGCCCCCAGACACATCTTCACTGTTGCAAATCAAATGTCAGTCTCCACCTATAAGTAATATTGCTTGCTTAAAGCTGATTATTTCTCCCAGGATTTTCTTTAGCTGTATTATAGCTGTTTTTGGCAGAATATAAATGCATGCTAGTGTAATCCTCCTCCCTTGCCAGTAGCCCCCTAGTACTACAACTCTACCATTATTGTCTTTTTTCCTCTTCTATTACTATTGGAGCTACTCTTGCAATTCATATAAGTACTCCTCTCTTCCTTTGCCCAAGTATTCCACTGAATAACTATCCTGAAATCCTTTCTTTATCAAATTCACATGTTCAGTTCTTTCCAGAATCAACTTCTTCTGCTGGTAAGATTGCATTTTTACTATTAAAGGCCTATTTTTTTTCTCATAACCAGGTTTGGAGCGTACACACAATGTGCCTTCTCAGTTAAAAATTCCTATTGTGAAATACCAGTCCAGTTGCTTATTTGTACTTTCATAAAATGGATACCATCTCTTCTCTCCAGCTTCTCTGATACAGCAGAAAAACTTAGGCTTTCCCTACATGCTGTGTCCTCTAATTCTATTATTTTTTAAACATCTCTTGTGCAGCCTTATATTCAGCCAGCCTTTTCTTCATTTCAGTCACTGAGTTTTGCAGTTCTGTCACCTTATCTGAATATCTGTTCAAAGCTTCTTCCATTTTTCCAGCTTTTTATTGTTTGTGTTGATATACTACATCAGTTTTAATTTATTTTGGACCTCGGGCATTTCTCCCCAGCCCTCTGCTGAAATTGGCTTTGTTCCAAGTAGGACTTTCCCAGTAAACAAATGTTAAATAAATTAAATAAATAAATACATTTTAACCAGCTCTGTGCGGAGCTGCTTTATACTTTCCTCTAGTTTATTGGAAGCCATGTCTGGAACTTGCACTGCTTCTTTCTGAAAAACTCCAGGAGTTTTCCCAGTCAGTTTTTTTCCTCACCTTATGTAGCTTATTTTCCTCTAGGTCCTTTATATTTATTTTTTTCTTGGCATCTAGGCAGTGCCGTTACTAGTTAGTTACTGAAATTTACCCAGAAATCTAGGTCCACTGGCTTTCTCTAAGTTTCTTTTTTCAGACTGGGCGGGGCAGAATTAAGTGGTTACTCAATGTGCAGCCATCTTGGAAGTCAACCAAGGACATCGAGAACAGAGTGTTTACTTCGGCATATGCACCTAACCCTCTCCCATGCTAGGTCACTCCTTTCCTACAAACAGCTCCTCCAGCATCATAGTCTTTCATCAAAACAGCGTCTGAATCATAGAGGTTTGTTCTTCTGTGCCATGGGGCTAGTGAATCAGTGAGATTTTATGATGCTTTTAAATTAATTACTGGAATATTTTCAGTTAAATTATTTGTTAGAATAAGTCAAATAGACTTTCAGTGCAGTGCTTAACAAAACTGATATCCTCAAATAAGTTATTTCCCCCATCCAAGTAATAGATTCCATTTCCTCCCTATGAATATTGCATTATCATATTGTCAGAAAATGGCTAGCAGCTTGCTATAAACTAAGAATGTCACAGCAGAAGGCTAATATAAATAAATAAAACAAACTTGTGTATGTCCAGAAACTAAACTCAATTAATTTTTGATGTTGTCGGGAATGATACTGGTGATACAGTCTCCTGCATGAGTTTGTGTTGTGCTCTTAGACTTAGGCCTGTCAAAGACTCTAACTCCTGTTATACCATGGAGATATATCTCTGACAGCTAGCTTCTGTTATAGCATGGAGATGCACTATGTCTGAGCATTGGCTTCTATTATATCAAACTTCTGTTTTATCATGTAGAAGAAGTATGTTTGTGTATTAGCTTATGTTATATAATAGATTTAGTATGCCTGTGCATTCACTTCATGGAAACTTAATTTACCTGAGCATTAGCTTTTGCTATATTGTGGAGCTCTATCATGTTTGAATATTCTTTAGTACTATATCACGAAGATATAGTATGACTGTGCAGTAACTTCTGTTATATCATGGAGATGAAGCATCATGGAGATGTAGTATGATTGTTTAATAATCTGTTATATCGTGGATAAAGCACCATGGAGATGTAGTATGATCGTGCAATAACTTTTGTTATATCATGGAGATAATGCATCATGGAAATGTAGAATGATTGTGTAATAATTTCTGTTATATCATGGAGATAAGGAATGTTTGAGTATTAACCTTGATTACATCATGGAGGTATAGTTTAGCTGAAAAATGACTAATGTTAATTGTGAAAAGAAGTCCAACATTAAAAATGCAGACAATTCAGAGATCCTGTCTAGCCAGCCATAGCTTCTTTTGTTTCTGGGCTGCTGTAATTAAGCCTCATCTCTACAAGTGGAAAAACTGGTTTAGTTACTTTTGCTGTTGGAAACCAAAATATTAAAAAAGCTTATGTAATGTTTTCTGCAAATGGAAATGATGTAATTGTTTCTGTGAACACTTCTCAGGAATTGGAATGTATAAATATATTAAACTAGTCTTTTCTTTGGCTTATTCTTGTCCTTTCTTAGAAGATGTTGACATAATCACTTTCCTGTAAGTTTTCTATCTACAGTTTCTGTATATTGTTTTCTATGAATTTATAACAAAGGATCTGATGTTGTTAATTTTTCTTATTGATGTGTGTCGGTTATGTCCTCGGAACCGAGTCGGCCATTATAACAAGCTCGCCCCAACCAAAAAACTTTCAAGCTAAGCTTTTACCCATAGTGCCTCTCTCCCTATTACCTCAGATCTTGTTTACTGCATACAAAACAAGACGTGTCAGGCCAGCTCTCAGCTAAGTCAGTTAACATTTTTTAGTACTATTTTAAAATTGTTTATTGCCTTTCTTAAGACCTTATTTTCTCTGTGTTTAATCACATAATCATGTGTATCTGTGTGTCTCTCTCTCTCCCTTTTTCTGCCTTTTCTACCAAGTTTGGTACTCTTTGTACCATCGCTGGTACAGGCCTTTCCCTTACCCCTTGGGTATTTCTCTTACCATTGTTGGTAATCCCTTTTTCTTTCCTGTCTTATATTTTAAAAAAAAAAAAAAATGTATATATATATATATATATATATATATATATATATATATATATATATATATATATATATATCTATATATGGATCCATGTCAGATCCATGGAAACACACTTCACCGACGACCAGTTTACTGAGACGAGATCGCTGACACAACACATCCCCGACAATGGTAAGTATATGTATTACGGAATGGAATGCATTCCCGTGTCCACAATACAGTTATAAAACAAAAACAAACATATGTATAGCAGGGTGGGCAAGCCCCCTGCACCCCCCTACATAAATATACCAACTCTGAGATCATACCACATTGCATAAATGGGTGTACATCCCATTTCCCACTACTCACTATTGTTGGGGATGTGTTGTGTTGGTGATCTCATCTCGGTGATCCGGTAGTCGTTGAAGTGTGTTGTCGTGGAACTGACATACATACATATATAAACTTTTCTGTCTGTCTTGCGTGACTGTATTTTTTCACTTCTGTTGTTCTTTGACTTTGATATATTGGATAAAAAGGAACCACGAGCTTCAAACGCTGTGATCAGTATGCTAGAAAAATGCCCACTGTGGATAGTCATACACCTGCGTGTATTGTCTAGGGATACCTCACCTTTCTGTGAAACCATTTGGGAGATTTGCAAAGGCTTCAGCTCCCATACATTAGTGGAGTGTAAGAAAAAGTTTGATGTTGAAAGGTTTATTGAAATCTCCTTTTGTGGAGGCTATCTCTGAGTCAGAGGGCTCACCCCCTCCTAGGAGAGAACATAAAAAGAGGAGCAAATTCTTAGCCTCCTCTCTTCATGACAAAGAAACTAAACAATCAGAATAAAGACAAAAATTCCAGAAATTGGCAATATCCTCGGTTCCGGGGCCTAAGTCTTCGACCTCGGCATCAATTTCAGTTCCAAGACAACAATCAGCTTTGGTGCCGTCTTTTTCTTTGGCACCTATGTCCGCACGACCATGACTGTTCCAACAATTTCTACAGCAATGGCACCGACCCACCTTTTGGCACCAAAAATAGTTGTCCCAGATCCAGTCACTTCCCCCTCCCTGTACTTCATATTGCTCTTTTGACCACGGTGCCGAAAGTTGAAATCACTCCCTGGACCAGATATTCCCCCCTTGGTGGACCCATATGTTTCCCAACAATACAGACCCTTTTTAAAGCACCCTACTTCACCTTTGGGGATGTCTGGACAGCCCTATCAGTGCTCCTCCAAGAGTCTTTCAGAACTTGATGTAGTGAGGCTCATGGATCAGCTCTTGGTGGCCAGATAAATATCATCTCCATCCAAGCCCTTCTTCCCATCCAGAGCTGAGGGATCTTCTCCAAGGACTCCACAATATTTCCCTCTTTTGACCTCCTTCCAGTCACTTTGACAGAGCCATCTACTCCTGTGACTCCCTCTCTGGCAGAGGGTTCTTTGGAGTGTGGTGTGACCCCAGTCCTGAGATTGTCTTTCTCTCTTCTGGGCTCCCACCCCTCTTTGAGAGGACCTGCTTTCCAGGTGATGGAGAGGGCACTGGCCTCTGCAGCCTCTCAGTTGGTCCCTCTGGTGCCGGTGATCCAGTCTTTCCCATCCTCTGAGCCACAGCTGATGCAGCGTGCTGCTCATGGACACCGGGCTTGGCAACCTCAAGACACTCTTCAACAAGGTTCCCCCTTTGCAGGATCGTCCCTGGATGCTCCCATCGAAGAGGTTCCTCACAAGAGATTGTGGAAGAGGAAGCACATGGATTCCCTCAGAGGAATCTCTGACTGAAGATACGGACTATGATGAGGGGAAAGGGTCCCCATGGTTGCCCCCGATGATGTCTCCTTTGCAGACATCTTAAAAATTCTGAAGCAGCAGGATGATTGGAAGCCACCACCCCTTCCTCTGTGGAGTCCATATTCTTGCAGGCTTTCCGGGCCCAGCCATCTACCTCCTGGGTGACCCCGCCTGCAGATGACCACATAGAGCTCATTGTGCATTGCACATGGAAGAGTTCTGATACCATTGAACCTATCCCCCAGAGACCATACAAAATTCTTTCCCCTCCAGAGAACTACCCACACTGGTCCAAGTGCCTTCCAGTAGATGCAATGGTTGTGGCGGTGGCTACTAAAGAAGTGCTCACCAAGGAGAGCAGTACTGTCCATCCCCCAAACAGGGAGTTTCAGATGATAGACAGACTTGGAAAGTGGGTGTATTCTTCAGCAACCTTTGCTATCCAGTCCCCGAATTATCTGGCACACTTTTCTCGGCTTCAGAGAGACCTAATTTCGGAACTCTCAGAAACCCTGGCAGGAGCAATCTCTGATAAGGTACAGGACAAAGTTGCCTCACAGCTTGTGACCCTGGAGTTCATCTTTAATTCATCCATGAGTTTGATTTCCCACTTGACCGAAGGGGTGGCTAGTGCAGTGGGTGCAGGTGTTGTTGCCAGACGTCAAGCCTGGATGCGAATATGTGACATCAGGCATCCTTTTAAGTCATCCTTCCTAAATGCCCCCATAGAGGCCTCCTCTCTTTTTGGCCCAAAGGTAAAAGACACTTTAGCCAGGTGTGAAAAGGACAGTAAAACCTTGTCTGCCGTAGGCGTATGTTTTTCTACACCTCAACAATCCAATTTCAGGAGTGGAAAGATGTGGTACAAAAATCCCAAGGTCCTTTCCATGACACACATGGCGAGTCCCCCCCCCCCCCGGGGTAGAGGGGGAACTCAGCTGGAAGATGCCCCTTCAGAGGCAGAGGGGGTCCGCGTAACCAGGGGTCCAGAGATTCTTTCTCTGGACAGCCCTATCAGCATTCCTGAAGAGTGTCCCAATTGCTTGCCTCTGGAAGCAGTCTGGGGTCATTTTTCTGCACACCACCTTGCCTGGAAAAAATAACCTCAGATTTTTGGATGCAGATGATAATTACCAGAGGCTATCACATTCCCTTTGATATTTTCTCAAGCCCTTTAATGCGCATTCCCGATGTACCACTGAGTCAAAGTGAATCAGCAGTTCTAGAAATCCAAAAGATGCTTAAAAAAAAAGTCATCCAAACAGTCCCTTCAGTCCAAATCGAATCTGGTTTTTACTCAAGGTTCTTTTTAGTGCTAAAGAAAACAGGGGACTGGAGGCCAATTCTGGAGCTCAGCATCCTAAACAAATTCATTCAGCAAGCAAACTTCCGAATGGTCATGGTACAGTCTATACTCCCCTTCCTGGGCAAAGATGATTGGATGTGCTCTATAGATCTTCAGGATGCGTATTACCACATAAAAATGGACAAATGCTCCAGAAGATTTATCTGCTGCCAGCTGGGAGTCAATCAGTACCAATTCCGAGCACTGCCCTTTGGTCTCTCCACACCTCTCTGAGTGTTCACCAAATGTATGGCAGTGCTAACAGCTACTTGAGTCTGCAAGGATTCCGGGTGTTTCCATATCAAGACGATTGGCTCCTCACCACTCCAACCAAGCATCTACTAGTCTCAGCGAACCATTACACCCTATGTCTCTTAAAGCACCTAGGGATAACAGTAAACAAGGACAAATGCAAACTAATCCCCTCTCAAAGACTGGAGTTCATAGGGGCAGAATTTGATACCCAGTCTTACCCAGTCTACCTCCCTCTTCACAGTATGCAGAGACTCAGATTGCAACTCCAAGTGATACTCAGTCAAGACAAAGTCCCAGCATAAGCAGTCCTTCAACTTCTAGAGTCCATGACAGCATCTATAACAAAGGTCCCACGGGCAAGAGTGCACATGAGGCTTCTTTAGTGGCTTTTGCTAACACAGTGATCCCCTTTGAATCTCCCCATGACATTTCAGATCAGGATAACAAATCAGTGCAAACAAGACTTAATTTGGTGGATGAAGTCAGAAGAGAATCTATGGAGTCGACCTTTCTCCCCTTCTCAGCCCAAAGCCATAGGGACCACGGAAGCCTCCCTGATCAGGTGTGGGGGGGGGGCACTAGCAGGGAAAGATTGTCCAAGGCACTTAGTTATCCATAGAGGCCAATATGCATATCAGTGTTCTAGAACTGAGGGCGGTGCTTCTAGCGTTGCAAGCATTTTAGTCTGTTCTCCCTTCAGGAACAATTGCCATCCACTCTGACAACATGTCATTAGTCTGGTACATCAACAAACAGGGTGGTCCCAAGTCCTACCCATTTTGTCGCAAGTCTATGAGAATTTGACAATGGACAATAGCTTCCAACCACTTTCTGATAGCAATGCACATTCATGGGGATTCCAATGTGATTGCAGACCAGTTGAGCAGATGCATTCTTCTGCCTCACGAGTGGTCCCTCAATCCTGTCATAGTGCAGACAATATTCAGTTGCTGGGGCCAGCCCACAAATCACAAATGCAGCAACTACTTTGCCCTAATTCCCTTGAAGAAGGAGTCCCCAAGGGACGCTTTTATACATGATTGGCCCACGGGACTTCTTTATGGTTACCCACCACTCCCACTGATTCCCTAATTCTTGATGAAGGCTCATCAGTTGAAAAGGAGAGTAATCCTCATTGCACCGTACTGGCCATGACAAATTTGGTTTCCCTTTCTTTGGCCTCACCTACTACAGCAACCTTGGATTCTGGATCCAACTCCCGAACTACTATCGCATCTACAGGGATTGACATATTCAAATTTATCAAACCTCAAGCTGACAGCTTGGTTCCTCCACTTCCAGTGATTGCTAGGCAGAACAACCTGTCCTCCCCTGTCCATCACATTCTTCTGGCTTTCCATAAACCATCCACCAGGAAACTTTATCTCAGCAAATGGAAGAGATTCAGTATTTGGTCTCGCGAAAAATCAATAAATCCTTTTTTGGCTCCACTGTCGATGATTTTGGATTATCTATCTAATCTCCTTCATTCTGGAGCTGCAGCTTCTTCCATTAGAGTACACCTGGCAGCAATTTTTACTACCACAGTGGTTTTTAAGGCTCCTCCTTAATCTCACCATCTCTGTAAAACCTTTTTGAAGGGAGTTTTACATATCAGACCCCACTTCAAACAACCGATTGAGCCATGGAATTTGACACTGGTTCTACAAGTATTGACTTGTCCTCCTTTTGAATCTGCCAGCAATTGTGACTTAAAGTTTTTATCCTGGAAAACTTTATTCTTGGTAGCCATTATTTCAGCTAGACGTATTTCTAAGTTACAAGCCTTATGTATAAAACATCCCTACATGGTCTTCCATAAGGACAGAGTATCACTTTGGACTAATCCCTCCTTTTTACCTAAGGTTGTTTCTGATTTCACTATTAATCAAACAATTATCTACCAGTCTTCTTTCCAAATTTCTCCAATAAAGGCGAATAGCCATTGCATTTGCTTGATGTCC
Organism: Protopterus annectens; assembly: GCF_019279795.1. Classification (NCBI taxonomy): domain Eukaryota; kingdom Metazoa; phylum Chordata; order Ceratodontiformes; family Protopteridae; genus Protopterus; species Protopterus annectens. The sequence goes on along the minus strand of NC_056734.1, from coordinate 466,293,894 downwards.
ACAGACAACTTCATTTTTACCTCGACAGATCTAAATCCATATGGAAGTCTGACCTATATCATACTCGGACCCAAAATTGGGAAAATCAGTTTCCAAAATTACCTTATCTAAATGATTGAGAGATTGCATTTCCTTTATTTATCAATGAAATAAGGCTTCTATACCTTCCAAGATCAAAGCACATTCCATGAGATCAGTCGCAACATCTGTTGCTTTTCATGCAAGAGCTTCCATGGATGACCTTCATGCAGCAGCAACATGGGCCTCTCCTCATACCTTTGTCATGCATTACAAATTGGATATGGTCTCCGGGGTGAGAGCCTCCTTTGGTTCAATGGTACTCAGGAATATTCTTCCATAGGTCCTCCCAGGAAACAAGGTAGCTGGGGACTCTGTCTCATCAGTAAGGAATGAATGAAGATTAACAACATCAGATAAAGAAGTTATGTTCTTACCATAACATTCCATCTGTGTTGTTGATCTTCATTCATTCATTACAACCCACCCACTATCCCCCTCTGAAAGACTCTTGGAGGTTCGGTTATGGTCCTATCCTATGATAAGGAAGTTGTTCAGAAAAAGCCTCTGCTTTTCTGTCTGTAATTTGTCCTTTCCTTACGGGCAAACTCGATCTGAGGTAATAGGGAGAGGGGCATTATGGGTAAAAGCTAAGCTTGAGAGTTTTTTGGCTGGTGTGAGCTTGTTATAACGGCCGACTCGGTTCTGAGGATGGAACCGACTCCCATCAGTAATGAATGAATGAAGATCAACAACACAGATGGAACATTATGGTAAGTACATAACTTCTTTTTCAGTACTCTTTAAGCAAGAGGTGTCTAGATTTATTTATCCAGATTAGATAGAGGATTTTTTTAAATATTCCCATCTGATCAACTACTCTTATTTTCATATTCCTTGTGCACTTTCTTATTCCTCAACACATTTAATCCGTATTACACTGTTTTTATAGCTAAAGTAAAGTTTATATATTCACTTTTAAGCTCTTGTGGGTAGTCTTTTTATTATATATGCATTATTGCTGCTTATTATCTGAGAAGAGGGTTGTCATTTATCCTTGTTGGTTAATGACTTACTTAGATTAATTAGGCTGACTACTAGCAAAAATATTAAGGAATATTGTTTTATATTTGGTTTAATCAAGAGTAGAAGTTAACTGGAATTCCCTGGCCAAATCCACTGTGGTGACACTAATATCATGCCAAGAAGAAAGCTTCTGCCAATATTCCCTGGAATTTGTGTGTATGTGGTGTTTTATGTGTGTGTGTGTGTTTCTGTGAATATAACTTGTGTGGAAGGTAGTTACAATGAGTAACAGCACTAAAAATAGTGTGGTTCACAGGCAGATTAGTAAGAAAGGCCCTGGGTAAGCTTACTTGAAGACTCAACTCTGTAAGATTTCTGTAAGCAGTCTAATTTGGGAATGGATATCGAAAGCTCATTCCCTGGTACACCAGTGCATACTCTATTTATGCCCTTGGATCCAGTTACATTTTTGTGAATTTATTATTGCTTTAAACTAGCATGCACTTTCTCTCTTTTATTCTTAACCTGCTGGATACAAGTGGTGGCTCAAGACACAGTCCCTCTGGTGCCAGTTGCACATTTTCTTCACATTAGTAGCAGTGGTGTCATCAGTCTGTGACATATTAGGTGACACTGATGGGATTCAAACCCCATCCATCCATGTGCTTGTCATACATTTGGTAGATACAAACCCCACCTATCCCATCATTCATCAAAGAAACATTAATAAGACATCCAAATGATTCTTCAACTGCAGTACTTGCTCAACAAATAAAGTACATTACATATCAAGTATATAATAGTTACCAAAATGTAGTGTTGCACTGTCCCTTTAAATGTTAAGCAGATATCAATGCCACTAATTAATTAAAAGCAATTTCAGAAAAACTAAAAAGAATCTTACAACATTCAGTTCATACCACTGCTCATTAGGCCATTGCACATCACAGTGGGCAAGCAGCTGCACATAAACTGTAGCTGCATACTCAGCATTTACTATTTCTGTAGTGTAGCGGCTCTGGATAAAGTCAGTGCTTATCATTGCTTCAGGAAAGTGGACATTGCCCAAATAAATAAATAAATAAATAAATACATAAATAAATATGTATATATATATATATATATATATATATATATATATATATATATATATATATATATATATGTGTGTGTGTGTGTGTGTGTGTGTGTGTGTTGATTTATGACTTTAGTTTGTTTCATGATCTATAGTGTTTCAGTTTTGTGACTACTTAGCAATAGCAGGAATGAAACATGATCAGTACTCACATTATTAGAATAAAACATTTACAGATCAGAAAACTTTAAAATCATGTACTGCTGGCACAAAATAGCCATAACATGATAGGTATAATCCATAGCAGAGGATATGTCACACTGTGATATTTAGTCACAACTGTGTAGAATATTTAGTACTTTGGATTTACTCTTGGGATCAAACCTTGTACCATGTAACTAAATCTAAAGAAATGCAAACCTTCACCATAGACTATTCCTATGGGAATAAACCACTAAACTGTTTGCATTGTTTACAATATTAAGGACATGGTGCTGCTTCCATGCAATCCCAAGGGATCATTGAGATCCCACAGTGGTCCCAACCACTATTATCCAATCTTACCTCACCCCCTGTCTGCCAGGCTTCCTTCCATTGACAAGCAACTACCCAAAATAGCTTAGTCTGATTATGTGCATGGCAACATAGCCCTCCCTTTACCCTTGCTATAGCAGACCCTGATATCAGATATAAAGTTCAAAAAATGCGTATTTAATAACATATTTTTCATCATTCTTTTCATGCCATTTTTCCAGCTGCAACTACATCAGGAATGGAACAGATGCTCAAACTCATTAGCTGCATGCACCATGAGTGTTGTGGTAGGGGAAGCTCCCTGGTACACTGGGCAAATTTTCACTAGTCAGTATGAACACCATCTCAGGTCTCTCCTACATGGGATTAACTCAGCATAGTGTAAATAAAAAAAAAATAAAATAAAATAAGATACATTTCATACTCTTTCATACCTGAACAGCCAACTACAATACCATGAAAGTTTTACTAAAATTGTTTAAGGGGTGATTTATCATATGAATAGGTACCAAAGGCACAGCTTTACAGATGGTAGCAGTGTTTTGGATTATCACAGTATCAAAAATGTTATTGAAGAAAACTGGGCCATTGTCACAGAAAACCTTTTTCTGATTAGCATCTTAGGTGACGCTGCATCCTTTATTTACAGGAAGGCCAGGAACATTAGAAGTTTTGTTGAATTTAAACCTAGACTATATGACAGAAGCAATAAAAGATGTGAAGCTAATTGTACATTTTGTATACTTATACAGCAAGGTGATAGTTTTTATTGCCCTTATTTAAAGAAAATCATTAAGACCAGTGCAGGGGGTGACTGTAACACTACAAAAGTAATTTATAGGGCACAGTACAATGAATATGATGCAGTCTATGTGGGCAAGACTGTAAATAAACTTAAGCATAGAATTTCATGTCATCTGTCAGAAATCCACTCTGGATGTAAAAATAATGCACTAGCCAAACACCCTGCTCCTCATAAAAGACACACAGGTTTTACATTCCAGATACTGGATCGCATAGACATAGGTGATCTTGAAGGAGACATCCTGACTATGCTGGAGAAACGTGAACTCATGTGGCAATTAAAACTGAACTCTTTTAGGAAGCCTAGACTCAACTACTGCTGTTCGCTTAAAAGTATACTGGAACTTACAAAAATTGCCACATTGTTTACATGCTTCATTTTATTTTATTTTATTCTTCCAGCTGGTTTTAAATACCATGTTAAATCATTTTTAATTGAAGTGTATATTTCGTTTCTGTCATCATACTTTTTTTTTTCTTTTTCTTATTCATTTTTCCAGTTTATTCGAAATGATGTATAATAACAATACTAACTAATTATACAATAATACTTTTGTAGATAGTTTTTAGGGCTCTTGTACACAGACCTGAAGAAGTCTAGAAGGGCGAATGTGATCTGTGTTAACAATAAGTTATGGAAATAGATTATGATCTGCACAATGGAGTTTTTGCATGCAAACTGTATATGTATATATTTATATATATTTTTAGATTGCCAAATGGTCTAAGGTTTATATATATATATATATATATATATATATATATATATATATATATATATATATATATATATATTTCAGTCATGTAGTATATTGCCTTGGATAAAATCACAGACTTAATATTCTGGTTAAATAAGAGGTACCACATCTTTATTAATTTTATTTAAAGTACATAAGGGTTATATTACTATGACAGCTACTAAGTAGGGTAGGACCAGCTCGAATGTCACACTGATGGGGGAAGGGATGTGAATTTAACATGTATACCAATACACTGTGTTTTACGTGGTGGATAAAGGTAAGTGTTTAAAGCGTAGTGGAAGTGTTTCAGTTTTTTTGCTTGCATTAATTAAGAAAGGTGTTTTTGTGGACAATTTTGACATTTATGGTGATGGTCTGGCAGAGGTAAGGTGTAGTAAATGTATACAATATATTTGCATTGACTTGGCTTTACTTTGGATGTAAAGCATTTCTGTATTTCTCTTGGTAGGGGAATTTTTCTCTCATTGGATTTATTTATGGTTGCTCCTCCCAAACAATGTAGAGTCATATGCGGACACATATTACATGAAGGTGTAGTTGTGTACATGTTCTTATACATGAAATCACCAATGTAGTGTATGCTATAGCTGAGCATCAGAACACTTTCCTTTTCTCACTGACTTGTCAGATATATTGTCCTGTACTAGCAGACTGGTGCCCTTTTGAACTTGACAGTGTAAGTCTTGTATGATTCTCTAGAAATAGCAGCAAACTATGAAAGTTGGTGTTACAAATTAAACATTTTTTGCAGGGTAAGCCCCTGTGCACCCCCTCCCCTGACACCTTGCTACTTATATGTACTAACTTTTAGATCACTCTCAAAGAAAAGTGAGTTCTCCTACATACAGCATTTTAGATATATTATATATTACCCTTAATCACACTTAAACTTTCTTAATTCCATGGATCACATTACAGTCCTGGAACTTACAATGTCAATTTCAGAAAGCTACATAGCCACTGGCTGCTATGTTTTTTGCCATTCAATTCACATCCACTGTTTTTAACTGTGCGACTTTTGTTCCACTGACAAGCTTAGTAAATATCATAATCATATTTTTGTGATCCTGGTCATTCAGTCCATCCAATCCAACATGCTGTATTTAACTGCTGTTTTGTTAAAGTGGAAAAGCCAAGACTGGCATAGCCATGAAACACCATACTTGGCTGTACCTGTGCAATTTCACAGACAACTTTAAAGCTTCCCTTACAGATGCCCTTTTTTATTGGGTCATCCTTGTTTGGCACATCTATGAAAGAAAAAATGCAAAAGATTGAGCAAGACAGTAAGACTTTCTCTGCTGTCAGAGTCAAGTTTGTGGTCACTTACACTGTTATTATAGGAACCCTAAAGCACCTCATTCTCTGTGGTATCAAAATTATTGATGTAATTTGGACTCACTCTCAGACAGGGGTGGCCTCTTCAATGGATGCGGGCCCAAAGGCCAAAGTGGTCCACAGAATCAGGTATATGGTGGGCCCTTCTCTGAAAAGAGACCCCCAAATCCCTAAAGGTCTGCCTGACTTCTTCACTCTGGAGGCAGTTGGAGTCAGCCTTCCTTCTATCCAGTCTCATGGCATGCAATCACCAGAGACAAATGAGTGAGAGGGATAATATACAGAGGTTAATGCATACCATTTGGGAAAACCCTCCATAGCCCCCAAATCCATTACTGGTCATCCCACCTAACCAGGTAAAGGTCATGTTACAGAAAATAGCTTCGCTTCTCACCAAAAGAGCTATCCAAGAGGTCCTATCACACCAGACTGGGTTAGGGTTTTATTCCAAGTTCTTTTTGGTTCTAAAGAAAGCCAAGGACCTCAGGCCCATTTTAGACCTTAGTGTTCTAAACACATATGTGAGAAAGACCTGATTCAGTCATGGTGCATTCAATTCTATCTTGCCTCAGGGTGAATGAATGGTTGTGCTGTTTGGACCTTCAGGGTGCTTACCTTCACATAAAAATAGCAAAAGAGTCCAGGATATTCCAACACTTTTGAATAGCAGCCAGTCATTGCCAGTTTAGAATGCTGACATTTGGTCTCACCACAGCTCCAGGGTGTTCATCAAATGTATGGCTGTTATATCAGCTCATCTATGACTTCATGGATACAAGATTTTACCATATGTAAAAGACTAGCACCTGACTTCTCTGTTGAAGGAGTCTCTTCAGCAGGCCAGAGATTATCATCTTCATCTTTGCAACTTCCTTTGCATATCTGTAAATCTGCAAATGTCCACCCTGATCCTGAATCAGAAAATAATATTCCTAGGGTGTCACTTGGATACCACTTTCTCTGTTGTCTCCCTTCCTCTGGATGGAATTCAGACCTTACAGTCTTCAGGTGAACAACTGTTACTGTCTAGCAGCCTTTGCCTTTAGAGTTTTAGGACTGATGGACTCTTCAGTTCTGATAGTAGAATTTGTCTTCTTCCACATGAGAATATTAGAATATTACAGTAGTTCCTTCAAGCTCAGTGGTTACAAAGCTTTCATCCTCTTTCCATGATCTTACTCATTATAGAATCTTGAAAAGGCATTTTCAGTGGTGGTTACAATCCACAACAGTTTGGACAGAAAGGCAGTATCAGACTCCACTCCCAGTAGCAACAGTAACCACAGCCACATCCTACCTTGCATTATGAAGGGAGAATGGTTCCAGGTCTATGAAAGGACAATTAGGCCAATCTTTACATAAATGTCTTGCAGCTGAGGGCAGTCCTCTTAACACTGCAGGGATTTCAGGACTGCCTTGCATAGGGATTGATAACAAGTGCAAACGGACAACATGATGGTAGTTTGCTAAATCAACAAATAAGGGGGAACCATTTAAGGTCTCACGTAAAGAAGCCTTCCTGGCTCCTGGATCCAGGTCTGCATCTGATTTTCCACACCTCTGGGTAGCCTCATCTGGGACCTTTATAGTTTGAAACTAACTGCTTGGTTTCTCCAGATCCAATGATGGCTACAAATTATTCTCTTCCTACAGAAGTGGTCAGAATTTTAACAGTTTCTCAAAAGGTTTCCACTTGAAAGATCTATTGTAGCAAGTAGAACAAACATTGATCCTTTCTAATCCCCTACGGCAGATACCTTATGTTTTCTTGCATTTCTGTTTGCTTCAGGCTCTAGTTTCTTCACTATCAAGGTGCAGTGGAATGCAATTTCTAACTTTCACATTGGGTTTCAGGAATGTTCTCTAGCCTCTCACAAACATATTTCTTAAAGGCACCTATTTTATTAGCACCATAAATTAGAGATCCTATTTCTTCCTGTGATCTGAATTTTGCTCTGGATGCTCTCTCAAAACAGCCCTTCAAACCAGCATCCTTGACAGAGCTTAAATACTTATTTTTCTCATAGTCATCACTTCAGCAAAAAATATTACAGAACTCCACAGTCTAGCCTCCTCTCCTAGTTATTTGATTTTCCATAAAGACAGAGCGTCTCTAAGGACAACTCTTTCCTTTATTCCAAAAGTATCTTATGAGTCAGATATTCCCCAACCCATTCATCTACTAGATTTCTTTCAGAATTATGGAAACAAAGGAGAGCATTTATTGTATACCTTGGACATACATTAAAAATTGATGTTCTTCATGTTTCACTGTTGCAGTCATCACACTTGGGTTATCTGCCTGCAGGTAGCCCTCAGTCAGCCCGAATACCAGAGACTTAGTATTTCTGCCTCTGTTGCTGTCGCTCCAGGTCTGACGTCAGGTCGTCAGGGGTATAAAAACAGGCAGCCGACGTCATTACATCAGTCTTTCTTGCAGGAGCCCAAAGCAGAAGCATTTCGCACAAGTGCTGGTCGGCTGCTACCTGAATTTTTGTTATTGAATTGAATTATCTTGAAGTCTTCTAAAGCTAAGTACCCCATTGGGGATCCTTTTTTCTTGCTCTAACCGATGTCAGAAAAAGTTAACAATTGTCTTGCCTGTGGAAAGCAAATACCACACCAAGATTTTCATTCTTACTGCGTCACCTGTTTAGGCCCAGACCACGATGCCCCTCGCTGTCAGTTTTGTGCCTTGTTCAACGCCCAAAATATTCGTCGTCGAGCTCGTATTGTCGCTAAATACTTTCATCCTCAATCTCCGTATTCCGAAATGGCTTCGGTAAGCCATCCGACTACTGATCTACCAAAAAATGTAAGGATAAAGACAGAGACAGACCGCACAGGTCCAAAGCTGCCAACAACACTTCCGTTAAGCTAGTCACCAGTTCGCCGGTACTCAGTGAGGTGCTTTCACAGCCCCTGATGCCCACTTCAATGGATTTGCAGGCCTCTACCGAGACCCGTTCAGAGTCTGGTATGCTGTGAGACTCTTCTTTGATGGAACCTGCGGATGTCTCTACCTTGAATGGGTCCAGAGCCACTGAGCAGGCACCGGCTTTTGAGGAAGTTCTTCGCACTACCGATATTTGACACAAACCGATGACTTCTTTTGCGTCTTCAGTTTTGTCTAAAACTACCGAGTTTCTAAGGCCAAGAGTATGCACTACACCTAAAAAACCGACAACCCAAACTCATGCACCTTCTTCCTTGCCACAACATCAAATGCTTAAAATGGCAGAAGACCTTATTATGTTGATTAGGGGAAGTCAGCCTTCCCCTGCTAAGAGAAAAAGAGACCTGTCCCCAGCAGCTTTAACAGACCAAGAGTCCAACGACTATGAGGAATCTAATTATGAAGACATGCCTTTATCTGCTTATGAGGATTCAGATGCAGAGGAATCTACTCCCTGTGCTTCTCCTCCAGAGGATTTTTCTTTTGGTGAAACCTTACATACTTTAAGAGAGCATTTCCACTGGGAATGCCAAGAATATCTTCAGTCTAAAAAGAGACTCAGAGAATTTCTAGACTTGCCACAACATAGGCCTTTAGCAATACCCCCAGTCCTGGATGTTGTGGATGATGTCTTTATGGAATCCAGTTTAACTCCTGATACCTTACCCCCTGCTCCTAGGAAACCAGACAGGTACTACAGAGTTCCTGACTCTCACAAATTCCTTTTCAAAAATCCTACTGCTGACCCAGAGGTCATCTCCCAGGGGCCCAAAGGTATCAAAGCAACTACAGGTAAGAATCCCACTCCTTCAGACAGGGATTCCAGAGCCTTAGACAGATATGGTAGGAAAGTATACACCTCTGCAACTCTCTCCATTAGTGCTTTAAATTGCCAGTTTCACATGCTGAAGTACCAACAACATATTATGGAACTTATTAAGCAAACAATAGCTACCTTTATGGGCTGTGCAGAAAGTAAAGAATTACAAGAGCTTATGAATTCTGCAAGCCAAGTCAGCAAGCATACATTGCAGTGTGGCTTTGATGCCCTAGAAGTCACCCCCTTATGGGAAAATTCCCAATGACTTCTCAACTCCATTCCCCACCTCTGCCCAGATGTTTGTGCCCCTAGGAGGAAAATTTGCCCATCATGCAAAAAACTGGATTTCCATTACCAAAGACCGATGGGTCCTCAACATTGTATCCCAGGGGTACAAATTTGACTTCCACTCACTGCCATCCCCAATAGGGTTCCCAGACCTTCCTCCAAACCAGTGGGCAGAGGCACGAAAACAATTTCAATCCCTGTTCTCTATAAGGGCAATTCAACCTGTTCCTGCGGAAGAGATGGGTCAAGGGTTTTATTCCAGACTTTTCCTGGTGACCAGAAAAGAGGGCACTTGGTGCCTAATCCTAAATCTTTCCAATCTAAACACCTTCCTGGTGGTACCAAAATTCAAAATGCTCACCCTGCAGTAGCTTCTTCCTATGCTGGCCAAAGTTGCCTGATTAGCTACCCTGGATTTAAAAGAAGCTTATCTGCACATCCCTATAAGGGACTCATGCAGGAAATATCTTTGCTTCAGGGCAGGATCTATGCATTATCAGTTCTCTGCACTTCCTTTTGGCTTATCCACTGCTCCCAGAGTATTCACAAAATGCCTGACTCCAGCAATTGCTTACTGCAGACAGAGAAAAATTCAAATTTACCAGTACTTGGACAACTGCCTGATTCAGGCAGACAGTCAGGAAATGCTGTTGCAGCACCTGACATTTGTAAAAAAAAACCTTCTAACCTGCCTGAGGTATGCCATCAATGAAAAGAAATCAAAACTAGTCCCCAGTCAAAAGATTGTATTCCTGGGAGTAAGCTTGGACACAGCATCCCAGATGGCATTCCTTACACCAGAAAAACAAGCTTATCCAACAGTCTACTCAGTCAAATGGCCACCAGAACCCAGCTATCCGCAAGGAAAATCCTGCAGGCCCTAGGGTTCATGACCTCATGCATCCTACTAATTCCATATGCCAGACTACATATGAGGAAACTTCAATGGTACTTAAAAAGTCTTTGGTGCCAACATTCTCAGGACCTGGAAACTGTCATTCCTATCATACCTTGTCTAAGGACAGAGTTTCTTTGGTGGGCAGCAGCATGCAACCACAACAATGGACTACCCTTTACTTAACTCCACGCCGCTCAGACCCTAACCACAGATGGATCAGATTATGCCTGGGGGGCACACCTGGATGACAAGTGCATTCAGGGCCACTGGAGCCCAAGTCAAATTCATCTGCATATAAACCAAAAAGAGATGCTAGCTGTGCAGCATGCTCTAACGCTTTTCAGATCCCTACTCTCACCGGGACCCCTGCTAATAAAAACAGACAACACCACAGTTATGTGGTACATCACAAGCAAGGGGGAACCCTCTCTTACTCACTCTGCTGGCTAGCCATGGCCCTGTGGAACACGGCCATGGACATGCAGGTCCACCTGCAAACAAAACATACTGGCAGACAACTTAAGCAGAAATCTCCTAGACCCACATGAGTGGCAATTAGAGCCCAGCACCTTCAGCCTTCTGATTCAGAAATGGGGGACCCCAGAGGTGGATCTCTTTGCCTCCCCTTGCAATCAGCAGCTCAGCAAATTCTGCACCAGGACACCTCACAGCAGGGCCTGGAAAGTGGATGCCCTATCCTTCCAGTGGGTAAACCTCTCAATCTGTGCATTTCCTCCTCTTCCCCTTCTCTCAAGAATATTGCTCAAGATAAGACAGGACAGACCAAGGACAGTTCTGATTGACCTGGACTGGACACACCAGCACTGGTACCCACTTCTGTGCAACCTGTCACCGGTTCACCCTGGCAACTACCCCACAGCCCCTCCCTGTTCACTCAGCAGGGGGGAACAGATCTTGCATCTGCAACTGCAAACCTTAAATCTTGCAGCCTGGCTTATTCCTTGAATTCTTCCCCAGTGTCTAGCCTAAGCAAGTAGGTACTAGACGTCATTCTTTAAGCCAGAAGACCCAGTACAAGGAAATTCTATGCTGATAAGTGGAAAAGGTATTGCTCTGGGATTAATTCTAAAGGAGAGGACACGACTCTGCCCTCCCTACCTCTAATCCTGGATTATTTAGCAGATCTACTCCACAGAGACCTATCTTTTCCCCCCATTAAGATCCATGCCTCTGCCATCTCAGCTCATTACAACTCTGAGCTTCCCCATTCTCTCACCCTCTCATCAAACAGTTCTTGAGAGGGCAAACAACTTAAGGCCACCAAGGAGAGCACCCACCCTTGCTTGGGACCTTAACTTTGTACTGGAAAAGCTCACACTGCCCCCTTTTGAGCCTGCAGCATCAGCAGACTGAAAATTCCTTTCTTGGAAAACAGCATTGCTCCTGGCCATCACTTCAGCAAGAAGAGTGTCTGAGCTACAAGCACTTATGGCCGTGGAACCCTTCATTATTTTTCATGCTGACAGGGTCTCCCTCAGGACTAATCCTTCCTTTATGCCCAAAGTGGTGTCCATTGTGGCTCTCAACTAATCTATCCATTTGCCAACTTTCTTCCCTAATCCTCAAAGTAAAGGGGAAAGGATCCTGCACTACTTGGATGTGCACAAACAGCTCAGATTCTACCTGGATAGGACTAAGCTCTTCAGGAAATCTGACCAGTTACTACTTAGTTTTTCTCCAGGGGCAGAGGGCAAGGCCATTTCAAAACAGACAATTTCCAAATGAATAGCACACTGTATCCATTTCTGCTACAAACACCATGGGAAACCAACCCCTCAGGGGGTCAGAACACATTCCACTAGGGCAACTTCTACCTTTACAGCATTCCTCAGGGGAGTCCTTACCAAGGACATTCTGAAAGCTGCTACCTGGGGCTCTGTACACATATTCACCAAGCATTACCACCTGCCTATATTTTCCAAATCCAGGGTGGGTTTTTGCAACTGCAGTCCTGCAGAGCATTCTAGCCAGCCCAAACACTTCTTGACTGCCTCCACCCTTTCTACAGCTTTGGGAATCAACCCAAGTGTGATGACTGCAACAGTGAAACACGAAGAACATAGTACTGTTGTGTACACTTACCATAAATGTAGATGTTCGAGTGTATTCACTACTGCAGTCCTGGTTTCCCTCCCTCCAGCCTCCTTCTCACTCTCTCTGTCTCTCTCTCTCCTCTCTGTTATACTATATACCGCTTGCAGGGGTATTGGTACTGGTATTTACTTTTTACTGATGGAGATTTTTCCACCATAGCTTAGCTCCCTACTGGGGGGCTCCTGACATTTGGGGCAAGAAAAACTGATGTAATGGCGTCAGCTGCTGTTTTTATATCCCTGATGACCTGACATCAGACCTTGAGCGACAGCAGTCGATGCAGAAATACTAAGTCTCTGGTATTCAGGCCGACTGATGGCTACCTGCAGGCAGATAACCTAAGTGTGATGACTGCAACAGTGAATACACTCGAACATCTACATTTATGGTAAGTGTACACAACTGTACTTTTTTCTACTATCACAGAACAAAAATCATTTAGAAAAATGAGCAGATTTTTGTTTTATTTTCTCATAACAAATTGGGAAAAATTAGTCCAAGGTATCATTTTCAGGATGGCTATCGGACTGCATCACTTTCATTTACACACTTAACATTTTTCTGACAAACCAGAAGCTGATTTTTCTAGAACCATGGCAACTTCTACAGACTTTTTCAGAGACTGTCTCTAGCTGATAGGCAACTTCTACTGACTTTTTCAGAGACTGTCTCTAGCTGATATTGTGAAGCTGCCACCTGATTATCAAGCATTACAAGTTGGATTGTGCCTCCAGGGCTAGAGTATCCCTTGGTGCTGCCATCCTGTAGTATCTTCTGTCATGATGCCACCCGTAGTCTTTGTAGCCTAAAATTCTGACCTTCATATCAGATTAGATGGACTATATAAAAAAGATACAAAAGTTATATACTTACCATAATGTTAGATTCTTTCATTCCAGTCTGTCCGATATGGCAACCCTCCCACCTTTCCTACTTCCCTATTCTAAGACCTGAAAGATGCTCTGGTTAGAATTCATGGGGTCAATGGCAGTGCAGATTACTTGTGTATAGCTCATAAGGCATTAAGATCTGTAACTAGATGGGAAGAGGAGCATTATGGGAAAGGAAATAATTAAAACAGCACAAGGCTGGGGCACTGATTTCGCTATGTCGCATCCAACAAGCATCTCGAGAACCACATATCGTATCAGAAGGAATGGAATGAAAAGATCTGTTGTTATGGTAAGTACATAACTTTCATTTTTATGATATCATAACAGATACTTATTTCTCAGAAAAAGTGCTATTTTATGGCTTTTGAACTGTTACAGTAAAAACTCAGTTTTCATAAGCGTAGCAAGAACATACACATGTGAGATGCTGCTGTAATTAGCGTGTGTAGCATGACCTTTGAACTATTAACTCATGCCAGATGCTGAACAGTATAAGCCTAAATATACAGGATCCTGAAAATGATATACGAAAGTCTGAAATTAATAGAGAGATATTTAACCTAGTTATTTAGGGTAAAATTAAGGTCAGGCTTGCTATTATAAACTGACAATCTGCAAAATTTGCACATCCCTTAATTTAAAATAAATGCATTGCAGTCAGTTCTTTTCAGAATAATAAACATAAAAACCATAAAAAATTACAGTGTAGTGTTGTTCTGACTGCAGGCCTAAAACAGCAATAGCTGTAAGATTTTTATTTATTTTTTAAATATTGTAGCATAAATTACATTTTTTTCTTTAAAATGTAAGATTCAGCTACTCCGTTCCAATTTCTGCTTCACAGAGAGTTGCCTAAATATCACACCCTGAAAATTCATTGGAATGTTTTAAACCACTTTAGAGATATAATCCTTTAGATACCAGAACCAAGAATAGCCAAAAACAGTCAGTAGTTTGGTAAGAATGGTTCTTGACAATGTTCATTAGTAACTGTTTAAAAAGGGGAAAGGGAGTGACAGAAGGGCAGAAGAGCACAGCTGAGATGGCAGGAAGGGATAAAGGGTCTTGCATGACTAACCAGTGTTTAGTCAAGAAAATGGGAAACATTTGGGGATGGAGACATAATAGTGTGATAGAAAGTTAGCCAAATTGAACAACTAATGAAAGAAGCTTAAACAATTATTTTTAGAAGGTATGTGAATTGGACCCGCAGTGGTGGTGCGGCGGTAGCGTTGTCACCTCACAGTAAGACGCTGTCCAGTTCGATTCTCAGCTAGAGCGTCTTCTGTGTGGAGACATGTGTGAATGGGCATACCTTCGTTGAAGGTTGTGCGTCAGGGCTGGTAACTTGGCACGTAAAAATCAACTGCCAATCATTAGCGGACTGGAGTTCCTCTGTGGCGACCCCTAACCGGGAAAAGCTGAAAGACACAACATGTGAATTGGACTATGGGGCTGTTTTTCAGCCACAACATAGTTATATACTGATCAAACAGTAACAGTCATAGCATATACATCTTAAAAGCAGAATAATAAAACATATTGTAGCATAATAGATTAATACATTTGGTAGACAAATAACTTATGCAGGGTAAAGAAAGGTGTGCAAGGGATGGTGATGAGACAGAGTAGATGAAGAAAAGCTGACACTAGGAGGGTATGAGAATTTCTTGAGTAGGGGAAACTAAGGCATCTTTTAAAGTAGATGGAAAAAAGAAAACACCAGTATTGAAAAATCATCTGTCCTGTGTTTAAGCTGATTGAATACATCCAGGCAGGATCTAGCCACCCTGACTGAACAATAATCCAGTTAGCAATTTGAATGGAGGATACCATAAATCAGCACCATATTGTCTGAATAGTACACTGTCCCATGATAATCATCCATGAAAAATGCTCTCCTCAGTGCAATTACTATATAGGAATTAATGTCTAATAATTCTTTCCATGTAAAAGCTAAAAAAACATTAGCTCTAACAAATTATGAGACTGAAAATGCTTTCTAGCTGAGCACACAGACTTAGCCTTTCTACCTTACAACATATATTTGATTAGATTTGATGTCTGAGAAAAAATGCCTTATGATGGGAGATTTCATCTGATAGACTAAGTAGTATTCATCAGACTTCAGTTTGTCTTGCACAAGGAGTGCAGATCTCTAGCTGTCTTCTAGTATTTGACCTTCTGTCCCACATTTTCTGAGCTTGTGATCATATCATGGCTTGTGAATGATAGTCTATACATGGTAGAGGGCAGTCTGATACACATGATCAACAGTTGTGTTATTATTATTAGTTCATTTGGAATGTCTTTGCCAATATCAATACCATCTAGTTTAGGAGATGCTGAAGTATATTGATCCAATTGCCACAAGTGATGTTACACACATTCCTACTCCTAATCATGTCAGGATCAAGTGACTCACTAAACATGAGCTCTACATTGAAGTGGATCAAGCAATGTGAAATTAAATTATGAGTTTTTGCCATAGAATGTGATCTGTCATTCTCTGCAGGATATTGCTGATGGGCATTGATTCACAATGCCAACCATTGTGCAAAAGATGAAACCAAAAAAAAGTTATTCATAAATCATTGTATTGGGTTTATACAAGTAAAATGTGTGCAGTCCTGATCACTACTTTCACATAGATCCATTTGAGAAGATGACATCATGCTAAAATATCAAATCAAACAAATGACCCTTAATTGCTGGCAGTGGGAAACACCTGAATAAATTCCTTGTAACACACATCACTGAACCAAAAGTTATAATCACTACAATTAACCAATTTTGTTGCTCCAGCACTGCATTTATGAAGACATTAAATTAAATCCTGCAGAAAGCACTACATATCACTGGGTCAGTTGTATACGAAGAAGAACCTGCAGTCTGTTCCTTCCCAATAACAGAGTCAAATAAATTGGTTATTCTTCTTGGAGCTTCAATCACCTTGAAAGTAGACAGAAAAAAAGCAAAAGTACCCCCCCTCGCGCACACACACACACACACACACACACACACACACACACACACACACACACACACACACCGATCTTATCCTACCTAGGACATTGAATAGTGAAAAAATGGCATCAGCCAAGTGGTAACCAATATTCTGTCATGAATGTGAAGTGATCCTCAATTAGCAGGTTAGAAATGATACCTATTTTGTTGCAGGTGGACCTCACATTAACATACAGAGCCCTGTACAGGGCCAGTAGATAGTGGCTTGTACTGGCAGGCTTGCAATGATATGCAGGTTCCATGAGTGTCTTCAAAAGGCAAGAAATTCTATCTCCATGAAGTTTCATCCCAAGACTGTGCTGCACAACTGTAATAAATACTGGCTTACCCACATCAGTAAAGCAAACCAATGCAACAGTCTGTTTGAACTGAGCTTTATGCCTGCACAGGACTCTTAGCCTGAAATATTTTGGAGTCTGTATGGCATGGGCGGCTAAAGGTCCAATAAGGCTTCCTTACTAGTGGTTGAGTTAGAAGTGGATGAGATTATTACTCATTGTTCAAATCTGGATGAGTTGCAACTCTTCAATCGGAATTTGACAAAGGAAATCATTGCAGTGCTGTTTATATTATTGTGCTGACAGTAACTCACTGTTTGATTTTTCCTTTTTCTTCTTTTCCGTAGTAGTTGTGTGACCGTGGTGTTAATACACAAGTAAAGGGGGTAAACGGGACTTTACCTTCCCTCAAATGGATACAATGGGCTTTCCCACTAACAAAAAATCTTTTTTTTTTATTTTGGGCAAAATTACAAATGGTTGTGAGAATTTTAACTGAGATAATGATAGGGGCTGCTGCAGGTCTGCTACATCTGTATGTGCTAGATGCTGAAGTCAGTGCTGCTGGTGCTGCTGACAATAGAGCAAGGCAGAGAAGGAGAAGAGTGTTCAGGCCCAGCGTAACCTTCCAGGACCTACATGAGCTGGAGATTGCAGAGCGCTACGGGGTGGACAGGGACATACTACACAAACTTGCTGAGCTCTGCTGCCTCAACACTGACCCAGAACCAAAAGAAGGGAACCCATCCCAGTGGAAACAAAGGTATGTATAGCCCTTAAGATACTAGCTAGAGGTACTTTCCAAAGACCAACTGGCGACATGATGGGGGTCTCACAGGCATCTGCATCCATGATACTCCACTAGTTCCTGGATGCCATGCTACCACATGCCAGTGAGCACATATCTTTTCCCCTCATCCTTGAGGTGAGGGCAAGCAATATGCAATACTTCTACCATGTAGCACACTTCCCTGAAGTACTGGGTGCCATAGATTGCACTCATGTATACATCAAGGCAGCACCCAGTGAGGAGGGTAGAATCTACATCAACCACAAAGTGTACCACTCCATCAACTGCCAGATTGTGTGCAATGCCCAGGGGATTATCCTGAATGTGTGTGCTGGCAGCCCTGGCAGATATCACAACTCCCATATCTGGCACACATCACAGCGCTACCAGATGTTTGCTGGGGGGACATCCCACATGGCCATTTAGGGATGCTGGCTACACCCTGGAACCATGGATGATGACACCCATCAGAAATGCACACACACCCATGGAAGAACACCCATAATGAGGCATTAACGCAAACTAGGAATATCACAGAGCATGTGTTTGGGCTTCTGAAGTCATGGTTCCGGTGTCTAGCTATATCTGGTTGAGCCCTGCAGTACTCTCCAATCACATGTGCACATATGTTCGCAGTATGTGCTATGCTACACAATCTGATCCTGTGGAAACAGCTGCAGCAGGATTAGCAAAGGGAAGGGATACACAGCCCCACACCAGTGCATAGGTCACCACAGCCAAAGTAACAGGTGGATTCAGAGGAGGAACCCCCTGCTGATGTCTCTGTAGGCAAACATAGGCGTGCTCAGTATGCCCTGGCTTTGGCTAAGAGACAATGCATAGCACATTCAGTGACAACTTAAGGGCCTAGGGACTGACATCTTACTCCTTCTCACATACATATATTAAAATTGATGCCAGGCAACCCACACAACCTGTACCTATCCATGTATTGGCTGTGTACTGCTTGCATTGGACAGAGTCAGCCCTGAACTACAATTCTGTCAACTGCTGCATTTGCAAGGTAAGTCTCTAACCTACACAGTACTTGTAAGGATTATTATGATATGGAATTGTATGTACGGATCAACTTATTTATTTATTTACTTACATTTGTTTACCAAGAAATTCCGACTGGACACAGGTCCTTTTTCAGTGGAGGCCTGGGGAGAAAAGCTCCACAGGATGACATGGTAGATGGTAAAACAGTAACAGTAAAGGTATGTATATAGTAGAAGTGATCATGACATGGAGTAATACAGGAGCAAAATCAGTACAACTGAGTAGTAAGCTCTAATTATAACATTGAGAAATAAGAAGTAAAACGCAGAGCTACAAATTTTCTAGACAGTAACTAGATAACAATAACAGACTAAATGATAACTAAATCCTGGAAGGATTAACAAGCAGAGAGTAATCTTCAGTTCAGTTTTATAGTGATAGAGGGGATATTCTATCTAAATCTGGGAAAGGAGGGTTTATTAAATGGGGTTTGGACAAGGACAAAGCCAGTGAGAACTTAGGTGAGATTTAAGTGCAGTCTTGAAAAGACTGCAGGAAGGAAGGGTAGTTATGGTAATAGGAAGGTTGTTACAGAGCTTGCATATAGTGCTGGAAAATAGTGCTTTACCTGCTGAGGTTTTGGTTTTGGTGACCTGGAGTAGATTTTTGTTGTAGGAGCATAGTGGTCTAGAAGAGTGGTAAGGTTTGAGAACTGTATGGAGTGATGGGATTTGGAGAGGTTGGCTTACTAGTTTATGAGCAAAGGTGTGTTGAGTTTGGTGTAGGAGTTGTGGGAGTTCAAGCCAGTCGAGGTTTCTAAGGGAGACACAGTGGTGGTGCGGTAGGAGGCACCAGTGGCAAATTTTGCGATTTTATTTGGGCAGGCTTCAAATTTGTGTAGGTATAACTGTCTAAGATTAGTAAGTATGGGTGATGCGAATAGTAGGGTGGAGATCAGTTGGGAATTGGTGATAGAGATTCTTGCTGGTTTGGTGAGGTATTGGCAGCTTCTATATAAGGCACCCAGTTTTTTATGAACTTTTTTATTGTTAGTGATATGTGGGTGTCAAATTTGAGATTATTGTCTGTCTGTAAACCAAGTAGTTTTGTGTGGAGAGTTGGTGAAATGGAGGTATTATCCTTGGCTTGAATAGTGAAATGTGGGGTGTTTGGGGTAGATTTGGAGGTTTGGAAGGTGAGGGGTTTGGTTTTATTTGGATTGAGGAGAAGCTGGGCATTAGATAGCCAGCTTTCAACTGAAGAGAAAGATTCTTGGGTGATCTGTTGGAGTTCTGTTAGAGTTGGGGCTGAACAGATGAGGGTGGAATCATCTGCATGATGTATAAGGGAGGCATGTTTGGTGGCAGTGTGCAGGTTTTTGGTGAAAAAGGAGAAAATTAGGGGGCCAAGGATGGAGTCTTGGGGAACCCCGAGAGTAACAGGGAGGTGAGGGGATAGCTCATTGTCCCAGATGACTGATTGCTGGTGGCCTTGTAGATAGCTGTGTAACCAGTTTGTGGCTGGTGTGGAGAAAGAGAGGTCAGATAGAGCAGAGAGTAGTAGACTGTGTGACACAATGTCAAAGGCTTTAGATAGATCCAGAAATACAGCAGAGGAGAGGAGGCCATTGTTTTTGTGATGGAGGATAGTGTTGGTGAAGGAGAGGAGAGCGGTTGTCATGCTGTGGTGTGGTCTGAAACCATGCTGGGTATTGGAGAGGAGGTTATTGTTAAGGAGGAATTTGGAGACCTGTGAGTTGAGGCATTTTTTGAGTATCTTGGAGAGGGGGAGAGGATGGCAATGGGGCAGTAGTTGGAGAGGGCAGAGGAAGGGCCACCTTTGTGGAGGGGGATGATGTGTGATATTTTCCATAGTGTGGGTACATAAGAGTCATATATGTAACGGTTGATTAATATGGAAATAGGATAAGCTAGGACATCAGCTGCTATCTTTAGGTATTCAGCAGGCAGGTAATCAGCTGCTAGTTTTGTGGGTTTTAGTTTTGTCATGAGTCTCTTTATGTAGGAAGTGGGTACTGTGGAGAGAAAGAAGGTAGGGAGGGGTGGTTTTGGGTTGGGTGAGGGGGGAATTAGTGTAGGGAAATGTTTTTTTTTGTTAGGGCTAGAACGGATTCTGTGAAGTGTTTATTGAAGGAATCAGCGATGCTACTGGTGGAGAGAGGGGTGGTTGGTGGGGGGGGGGGGGTTTACTTTTCCTGGGAAGAGTATAGAGTTAATTGTGGACCAGAATTGCTTGGGGTTGTTTTGGGAGGAGTTTAGGGACGTCTGATAGAAAAGGGCTTTGTCTGCTTTTACTTGCTTTTTGACCTTGTTACGTAGTTCAAGGAAGAATTGCCTATCTGAGGGGTTTTTAGTTATGCACCAGCTTTCCCATGTTTTATCCCTGGTTTTCTTAAGGCCCCTGGTTCAGAGGTTCATAGATTCATAGGTAGGTACTAGGCTATTGGCCCTAGGGCCTATATAAGCCTAGCCAAATGGTACCATGGCTTTTGCCACCCAAGGAAATTATTTTCCTGTGTCCCTGTCAAGTAGAGCCACAGAAGTGATCCCCGGGGTGAATTTCCTATCTCCCATCCAATCATCAAGATTTTTCTTAAAGAGTCCTAATGAGGAGCTTTGTTTGATATAGATAGGTAGTTTGTTCCAGAGTATGGGAAGTCTCTGGGTCAGGAATCTATCCCTCCAGCATGTTCTGTTTATTGTGGTGACAAAGTTTAGGTCCCTAGAGCATGTAGCTTGGAGGGATTGGGATTTCTTTAAGTGGAGCATGTCCAACAGCTCTGGGTTTGACATAGCTTTGTATGTTAGGCAGAGATCACCTCTGAGTAGGCGATATGCGACAGAGTAAAGCTGGAATTTTTTTGAGACGGTCTGCATAGGGCATCTGTTTGAGGCCAGTAATCCTCTTTGTGAGGTATTTCTGTGGTGTTTTTTTTTGTAGCCAGGGGGAACTCTTAGTTCTGATTCTGGTGTTTCTCAGGGGGACATGGGAGTTAAGGATATTGAGGAAGGTACTGTTAAAGAAATAGACTGCTTCATCTAGGCTGAGGTGCTCAGTTTACATTCTTGAGGGAGGAGGTGAAAGAGTTCGGGTTAAAATTAACTTTGTTGCGGATAAGTCTGTGGGTAATGGGTTTGCAATCATTAATATGATTTTTTTAGTAGGAAGGTTGGAGAATGATCACTGAGGGAGTCAGGTAAACAGCCTGATAGGTAGGTGTGGGGGGCTTTGTAGACCCAGTCAAGAATGGTGTGGTTATTAGGGTTTTTATTGATCCCAGTGGGGTTTGTACTAGCTGAGAGAAACCATGGATATCTAGGTGGAGGGCTGGGTGTTTGCTGTTGCAGAATAGCCAATTGATGTTAAAGTCCCCGAGGATGATAGTTTCTTGGGGTAGGGAGAGATTGGCCCAATCTAGTAGGTTTTCAAGGGGAGGTATATTTTGGCCTGGTGGGAAATAGCACCCTATAATGTTGATTGATTTGTTAGGGTTTAATTTGAGGGAGGTGTAAAGTATTTCTTCCTTGTCAAACTGGGGAGCTGAATTAGTGAGAATTTGGATATTGAAGTGATGTTTGTACAACAGTGCCACAGTGGATAGTTTGTCCTTACGGTGGATGCTGTATCCAGGTGGAAGTATTTCTTCACTTTTGATGTGAGGGTTGAGCCACGAGTTGGTTAGGATAAGGATGTCAGGGGAGTAGAGACTTATGTAGGCATGGAGGTCTTGGATTTTATTACATATGCTTCTGATGTTAAGAGATATAATGAAGAGGTCATTTGGGTTTTTGTTGCTTGTGATTTGGGTGATGAGGGAGTTAGGTGGAAGGGGGTTTGTGGAGATGTTGGTGATTGTGGGGCCAGGGTTGGGGTGCACATCTCCACTGAGAGCAAGTTTAGAGAGAGTGCTGAGAATATGTTTTATATATGCAGTAAGAAATTTGTTGTATTTTATGGATATTTTGTGTTCAAATGTGGTCAGGTTTGGTAATTGAGTAGTTGTACTGGGAGGAAGTAGTTTGTGGTTGGGGTAATGAAATTATGCAGTGGGTGTTTGAGGGGAGTTGATTAGAGAGTGCAGTGGAAATGGTTGGGGGTTATGACTGTAGCTTTTTGGTAGGATGTAATATAGGCTAGAATAGTGCAAGTGAGGATTACAACAGTATTACCTAGTGGCATGGTTGCTTTAGTTTAGGATGGGAGTTAAGCAGGTAGGTGGGGTAGAGAGGTGGGGAGTATCAGCGGTAGGGCTTGATTGAGGAGTAGAACTCAAACTGAGTCTTAAAATAGCCCAAAATGGTTATTACAACATCAAAAATTCTCCAAACCCCAAAGCTGTTATTTATGTTTTGAAATCAAGAAAACCACAAACGTGGAGTAGCTTTGACCATCAACAGGAAAACTATAAAAATATAAACAAGCAATTACATTTTATACATGCAAAAAAAATGGATATTTAAACCCTTGATTTGTCACTCGTTATCCATTATTAACAAACATGAATGCAAAAAGCCATCTCCAGATTGTAACAATCAGTGTCCAATTCAGTTATTTAGGTCCAAGATGAAGAAATCTAACCATCCATAGAGAGAAAAAAAACCTCTGAAAACCCGTATATTTTATGAACCCAAAACAAAATGGCGACTGGTTATTCCACCATTTTAGAGTTCAAGCTATGGAATAGTAAACAAAAAATAGTACTGAGAACTGTGTATAGCACTACATGCTTAATATTGGCCCTGATTTTATATAAAAATGTAACACACACTCATATAAACAGACAAAATGAAGAACCATTAGACAATTGAGAAATGTCCATAATTATTAGGTTCGTCCAAAATTATGCAAGTAAATATAGTGAGTCGGCTATTTGGACAGAAGTAACATCCACATGGGACTACAGATACCCATTCCACTGTCATGTGTCCTTTAATATTCACTAGGCCTCATGCATGGAATATTCAGTACATCAAGTCAAGGGAGATGTTACACAGTGTGGTTACATGATATTCGGACTACTGTGTATCCCAACAGAACATGCGGTGTTGTTCCCCCACCCCCAGCACAGCAGTGTTCCCTCATAACTGCTTTAACAGTAACTCATCAATGGTATATCAGCAGTTCAAGCAGTCTCGGCAGTTACATAGAAATTCCTCATACATTCTATGTCTTACTTAATGCAGGAATAACAACATACATATATATACTGTTGATTGTGTGATGAATGACCCCTCTCTGTCAGGCATCTTGTGTCACTCAGTAGACTAGGGAAGCTAGCATGTGTGATGGCACTGATGGTTCTAATCTAGAAGTTAGGACAGTCTTGGCCATAACAGGCATCTCAGGGAATGGACACTAAGTTAAGAGAGGTTACTTTTTGTAGCAGGAAAATGATTCTTGCATCAAACAATTTTTGGCCATTTACTGGGGAATAAGACAGAGTATTTGACAATGTTCTTGGGGGTTATAGTTTAAACTCCACGTTTGACAAAATTTTGCTAAATGATAGTGAAATAAACAAATTAATTGAAAGTGTTAGTCATACATTCCTACGGTGTATGTGTATGGTGCACATTTCTGAATGGATGGGAAGTACTACACTGGGTTTGCAATAGTGACATTGCAAAATGGAGACAAACCATTTCTGGTTAAGTTACCAGGATTCATGCAACACAAAGGGCTGAGCTAGAGACTGTAAAATATGTTTTGCAGTATTTACACCCAGTAAATATTTACAGTGACCGTGCTTATGTAGTAAATTCTCTGAGACGGTTTACTATCAATATGTCAAACGTTGAAATATTTTTTGACAGACATATCGAATGTAAACCTTAAAAGTAAAAAAATAGAATGAGTTACGTTGAATCTGCTGCTCAAATTCAGCAAATTTGACATTGTTTTCAAACACAGCACCTGATGTCCGTATAGGAGTACACGTACAGTAAACTCCTATACCTGACATCACATTTTTGCAGGGGGGCAAGCCCCCCTGCACTCCCCTGTTGGGAGCTGCACCCCCACACCCCCTGTTAACTATATATTCCAACTCTGAGATCACACTACAATGAGGAAAGGGATGAATTTCCCTAACCACACTGTACCGCGATCTCTGTATAGTTCTTCAAATTTATATTAGCAATTGCACAGTACATTCGCTAATATAAACATTTGACCATTGAGAATGCACCCATATGAAACATTTGAACATCTGTAGTTTTAATATTTCATATGGGTGCATTCTCACCTTAACATTATAATAGTAAACCCTCTGAGACTACATATGGCAATGTGGGCTAGGAGAGGGTTTATTGATAGTGCAGGACTGATTCAAAAGTACAAGTTGCAGGGTCAGTTCAGTATTTTAAATTTACAAGCAAAGTATCAACAATGGATAAAAGACTTGCAGGAAGTATGCCAAGAAATAACCAAAGAGCAAAGTAAAGGAATTAATTGGACTACTGGTTCTAAGAGTACAGAATGTAAACTAAAAGATTTGCTAAAAATTAGTAACAGAAATAGAGCTGTGGTAAACCAGACAAGGTAGATTTTCCAATCTTAAAAGTAAGGACAGTTCCAAAAGGAAGTGTATGCATGCAACAGACAGGATCAAAACCAGTAAGGGGTCAGTGAATGCAATATTGCAGTAGATAGGGAATACTACATTTGCAGTAGAAAAGCATATAAATGTCTTCCTATGGAATGGGAAGGAACATGTTATGTAGGGTATGTAATACCATCAATGAGATTAGCTAAAGAACTACCTGAAGGTAAAATAAGGAATGCCAGGAAAAAGAGAGAATTAGGAAACAGTAATGGTACATTAAATCAATTATAGATCTACAGTCTTAACATAAATTCAGCAAAAGCAAAAAGATCTTTGTGCTCTGATTAACGTGGAGTGCTGTACTTATAGTATAGACAAGACAGAATCCATAAAGCAACATTTAAGAAGAACACAACTAGTATCTCTAATTAATTAATTCTAGTAACTAGTTTAAATACTTGGGATCAACAGTTCAGAGTAATGGTGAGTATGGAAGAGAGGTGAAGAAGAGAGTACAGGCAGGATGGAGTGGGTGGGGAAGAGTGTCAGGAGTGATTTGTGACAGACGAGTACCAGTAAGAGTGAAAGGGAAAGTCTACAAGAGGGTAATGAGACCAGCTATGTTATATGGGTTGGAGACAGTGGCATTGACAAAATGGCAGGGGTCAGAGCTTGACATGACAGAGTTGAAGATGTTAAGATTTGCAATTGGTGTGACGAGGATAGACAGGATTAGGAATAAGTATATTAGAGGGTCAGCCCAGGTTGGAAGGTTTGGAGACAAAGCCAGAGAGGCAAGATTACGTTGGTTTGGACATGTGCTGAGGAGGGATGCAGAGTATATTGGGAAAAAGATGCTAAGGATGAAGCTGCCAGGTAATAGGAAAAGAGGAAGGCCTAAGATAAGGTTTATGGATGTGGTGAGAGAGAACATGCAGGTGGTTGGTGTGACAGAGCAAGATGCAGAGGACAGGAAGAAATGGAAACAGTTGATCTGCTGTGGCAACCCCTGATGGGAGCAGCCAAAAGAAGAAGAAGAAGACAACTAGTATCTAAAAAGGATAGAAAGCATGGAACAGTGACTGGAATTTTTTTACTTAAATGGGTTATTTTCAGAATGGCGAAAAAATATTATTACAGTTTAATTGCCATAATAGCCATTATTTTGTTGGTCATAATAACCTGCATGTGTATTAAACTTTGTATTAAAAAGACTGTCAGTGAGGTATCTTTTTTAATGTGAGTGGTAAAAAAGTAACATAATCAATGCAGACATGATTTTTCTGCAAGATTCAAAGTTTAATTTAAAATTTTAATGTAAAAATTTTTGGTTTTCAAAATAAAAAGTGAGACTTGATAGAGGGCCAGATTTAATAAAGCCTACACTAAGTGTACACAATACATATTCAATAAACTTCTTATCACTTTTTTGTGCTTACTAGTCACTCAGAAAGATTACACTAAGTGTACATGTAGTCTACACTTTGTGGTAACCTTTATGAATCCCTATCAATATGTATAGCTGCAAGAATATCAGTAGAAAAACTAAAATTAGGAGTAAGAAAGTGTGGGTTATGTCTGTGTTGTCTGTTCACTCAGAACCGTGTGCACTTAGTGTAGACTATCGAATCCGGCCTAGAATTATACAAAGTAAATCTGTTTTTCCCTCATAGAAGTGGCATGTATGTGATTTGGTAAAACTGCTTTTCTCATACTAACAGCATGTATTGGTAAAGCTGCTATCTCTCATAACAAGAGTGTTTTTTTTTTTAGGAATAGCATAAAAAATACAGAGCCTGCAAATGCAGGAAGAAATAACAAGAATATGCTTGAGTTACATTGTATTTCTAAATGATTAGCTTAACAAAATGTGCTTGCATGACGTATTGTAAAAAAAAGTATTGAAAGTGTTGTTGTTTTTCCTTCATAGTAATGAAGGTTTGGTAATCATAATAACAGTGTGATATATTTTTAGAATAGTATGTGATGCATTGGCTTAACAGAATTTGCTTGTGTGGAACAAAAATATATTAATACTTCTGAATGTTTTGTAACAAATGTAATTAACATTAGAGGCTTGTTGAAATATCCTAAACAGTTGAATGTACACAGATGTTCGAGCTAAAGGGAAATGGCTAACACAACAGAAAAAGTTACAACTATCCTATCAATGAAAGAATATTTTGGCATGCTGAAAACTGGGTCTCTCTGGATGAGCATGGCTAACACAGCAGAAAAAAGTTACAGACTATCCTATCAATGACAGAACATTTGTGAAAGAACATTTTGGTTTGCTGAAGGAACTGGTTCGCTCCGAATTGAAATAAAGCTTCAATACAGGAAAGAGTGTTTTCATCAAGGACAACGTTTTTGAAACTATAAAAATGGCTTTTGAGGTGGACATTTTGTTGTTGTAATATGAATCAGATGAGGAAGTGCAGTGGGCCTGTCAGTATTCTAGCTGTGTTGTAAAATAAATGTTGCAATCTCTCTGTAGTGTGTGGTCTGCTGGTTTCAGTAAATTGTTCATTATACGAATGTACAGTTGTACATTTCAATTTAACACTTTGAAAATTTTTATACCATCGCTTAGTAGGCAACAGTTTCCTTTGGAGAAATGTTTCAGTTTTTTTACTCCTGTGGGGGTGTCAGGCTTGATCTTTATTTCAAACGAGACAGATTTATGGTGTGACCTAACAGGGAGAAAAACACAAGGGGTAGTGCATTGACCCTCCATGTTGGTAAGCACCAGGTCCAGGACATTCGAGCCCCTTTGGGTGGGGGGTGCAGGCCAACTATTCCAGAGCATTTGAATTAACAAAGTCCAGAAAACCCACACTAATTATGTTTGTGCTAATGTAAGTCACACAGTCAATGGAGGGATAGTTGAAATCTCCCATGACCAAGGTGTTTGGCTGTATGCTGAGTGACTCTAGCAAGTCCAGGTAATCGGTGTGCTTCTCCTGGTTTGTTATGGGGGACCTGTAGCTAGCGATGCTGTTGAAGGATATTTTTCCTATAGTTAATTGGACCTGGAGTAGCTCAAGAGAGTCATACTGTTTTACCAGTCTCGAGGTGTATTTGGATTTAATGAAGATGGATGTGATGCCCCTGCACTGACCCAGTAATCAAGGAGCCTCAATCCTCACCACTAGCACCAGTGAGGGACGTGCACATTGGGAGGATGACAAGTACACACACACACACACACACATACACACACACACACACACACACACACACACACACACACACACACACACACAGTAAAGTACAATTTTCCTTAAGAGCACACAAAGATAATTTTCAATCTGGGGCTAGTTTCTGCCTTTTTCTCTAGATCGCAATAAGACTCCCCACTGGCACAGCTATAGGGTCAAGCCAAAACCTCCAGCGCCTTCTCTGACCAACCAGTGCTTTGTGTCCCTGCCCAAGTAGCTGACACACATACAGTTTGAGATTTGATTTATATACAAACACACACACATGCTCCTGGGAAAGGCTGGCACAGGTTCACTAACTATGCCTCCTTCTACCCAGACTAAAAGATAGTACTGTCACCAACCAGCTCTTATCAACTACTATAAAGCCCTTCCCAAAGGGTGAGTAATTCTGCTGTGCAATGTTAACTATTATCCAAATAGTAAGTGTATCCAAGACTTGAGGCTATTTAGGAGTGGCCTGTACAGTGTTACCAAATACATGTAAGTACTCTAAGGGCTTAAATATCACTTGACAAACTCAGCCACAATTAAAAGGTTTAAATATATTTAATAATAAATAATAAAAAAACAAGATAATAGTCATTAACTCAACACAGTGACAGCAGAGTTCAGAATCACATGAAATAATATAAAACAACATTGCAGAACAGTCTCGCATAAATAAAGAAAACATCTAGACTGATCTTACTATATTCCTATCTATCTCTAACACAAATGCTATGATCTAAGTCTTACTTACAGAGCAAGGCAAATGCTGGTGAGAAGATGTTTCTAGGTTCAAATACAAAATGCAGACTTTCTCTCTGAGATAGTTCTTAAATTAATAATACACATTACTGCTGGGTTAGCTAGATGACATCACTATTTGACACCTGCCTATAGTTGCCAGGCTAAACAGATACCAACAGAATTTAACATGTCTCTGTGAAAAATACTTATCACTCAGAAGCTGACACTTATCTCTTAGAAGCTTGCCTGAAAGTGGAAGTTGCAAAACAATTAACCCTTTTATATAGGGAACAGGTGGAGGAGACCCTGGAGAGATGGAGATATGCTCTAGAGAGAAGAGTAATGAAGTTCAGCAGGACTAAGACAGAATATATGTGTGTGAATGAGAGGGAGGATAGAGGAATAGTGAGGATGCAAAGAGTAGAGGTGGTGAAGGTGGATGAGTTCAAATACTTGGGATCAATAGTTCAGAGTAATGGTGAGTGTGGAAGAGAGGTGAAGAAGAGAGTACAGGCAGGATGGAGTGGGTGGAGAAGAGTGTCAGGAATGATTTGTGACAGACGAGTACCAGTAAGAGTGAAAGGGAAGGTCTACAAGAGGGTAGTGAGACCAGCTATGACCAGCTATGTTATATGGGTTAGAGACAGTGGCATTGACAAAAAGGCAGGAGTTAGAGCTGGATGTGGCAGAGTTAAAGATGTTAAGATTTTCACTGGGTGTGACGAGGGTGGACAAGATTAGGAATAAGTATATTAGAGGGTCAGCCCAGGTTGGAAGGTTTGGTGACAAAGCCAGAGAGGAAAGATTACGTTGGTTTGGACATGTGCTGAGGATGGATGCTGAGTATATTGGGAAAAAGATGCTAAGGATGAAGCTACCATGTAACAGGAAAAGAGGAAGACCTAAGATATGGTTTATGGATGTGTTGAGAGAGGACATGCAGGTGGTTGGTGTGACAGAGCAAGATGCAGAGGACAGGAAGAAATGGAAACAGATGATCTGCTGTGGCAACCCCTAATGAGAACAGCCGAAAGAAGATGATGATGATATTTAAACCTAGTAATTATTTCTGTCTTAAGACAAAAGAAAGAAACTATAGCTGTAGACATTCTGTTTTCTTGCTGAAACTGAGAGAAAACCAATCATAAACAATTTCAGCTTATTTTCTTGAGGGTTTGCAAGTTAACTATGTATGTTCCAGCTTCTTACTATCAAAACATACATTTGCATAGGTATATAGTTTATACACATTTTTGCTTTTTTCTAGCAGGGTACACTGTGGTTACATTCTTGAAGCTCAGTACAGAATATACAGTTTTCTTACATTTGTAGGACAAGCATACAAATCATATTACTATTCACCAATGACATTTCTAGCTAGCTGGGCTGGCAGCCTTCACAGGTCTCCCCCATGAGAACTCAAGCTAAATTTTCAAGTGACCCTTGAGAAATGTTGCTTGAGAGGTTTGAGCCTATCTGGGAATACCTTACCCCATTCCCTGTCTTGAGAGCCTATCTGCATTGGCATTACTAACCCCACTGTGGTGCTGCACTGTCATATCATATAGTTTCATAGGTGTGTACTAGGCTAATGGCCCTGGAGCCTTTACAAACCTAACCCATAAGATTATCCTGGCATCATGCCACCCGACATTAGTTCCCAGTGCTTTTCTTGAGTAGAGACACTGGAGTAATCTGTGGGGTGAATTTTATATTTCCCATCCACTCATCAAGATTTCTCTTGCAGAGGGCCAGTGAGGTGCTCTGTTTGACATGTATGAGAAGTCTATTCCATAGCATGGGCAGTCTCTGGGTTATGAACCTGACCCTCCAGCATGTTCTGTTGATTGTGGTAATAAGGTTGAGGTCCCTGGAGAGTGTGGTATGGAGGGATTGGGATTTCTTTAGATGTAGCATTTCTAACAGAGCTGGGTCAGACATGGCTTTGTAAGTCAAGCAGAAATTGCCTCTAAGTAGGCGATATGAGACAGAGAATAGTTGGAGTTTTTTGAGTCTGTCCATATAGGACAATGGTTTAAAGCCTAGGCACATCTTTGTGAGGTACTTTTGCGGCCTCTCCAGTTATTGCAGGTGTCTACTGAGGTATCTGCCAAATGGGGCATTGTACTCGATTGGCCTAATGAGTGAAGAGTAGAGGGAGACAATGACCTCTTTCTTCCTGTATGCAAAACCCTTAGCAATGAGATGTGCCACATAGAAGGACTTTCTGACCACAGTGGCAATGTGGTGGGCAAAAGAAAGGTTACTGTCAACCTGTGTTCCCAGATCTCTTTTAATGCCTTCTGTGTTCAGTGGACTACCATTGATGTGGTAATTCATGGGAACCGAGTTTTTCCCAAAGGGGATGATGACACATTTTTTTCACATTGAGCTTAAGGCCATGGATGTTCTTCATGTTTCACTGTTGCAGTCATCAAAATTGGGTTATACTGCCAGGGGTAGCCCTCAGTCGGCCTGAATACCAGTGTCTTAGTATTCCTGCATTGGTTGCTGTCGCTCCAGGTTTGACGTTAGGTCATCAGTAGTATAAAAATAGGCAGCTGATGCCAGTACATCAGTCTTTCTTGCTGAGGACCCCAAAGCAGAAGCAGTTCGCATGAGTGGCGTTCGGCCGATACCTGAGTTTTCATTTCTAAAACTGAAGTTGAAGTCTTCTAAAGCTAAATACCCCATTGGGATCCTTTTTTTCTTGCTCTAACCGATGTAAGAAAAATTTAACAATTGTCTCACCTATGGAAAGCAAATACCACACCGAGATTTCCATTCCTACTGTTTTACCTGTTTAGGCCCAGACCATAATGTCCCTCACTGTCAGTTTTGTGCTTTGTTCAATGCCAGAACTATATATCATCAGGCCCTTATCATAGCTAAATACTTTCACTCTCGATCTCCATATTCTGAAATGGCTTCGGTAAGGCATCCGTCTACCAATCTTCTGAAGAAACATAAGGATAAAGACAGAGACAGACTGCACAGGTCCAAAACTGCCGATGATGCTTCCATTAAGCTAGTTGCCAGTTCACCGGTACTCAGTGTGGCACATTTGCAGCCCCTGATGTCCGCTTCTATGAATTCACAGGCCTATACTGAGACCCATTCAGAGTCCCGTATGCTGCGAGACTCTTCCTTGACTATGGAACCTGTGGATGTCTCTACCTTGGATGGGTCCAGAGCCACTGTGCAGGCACCGGCTTCTGAGGAAGTTCTTTGCACTACTGATATTCGACACAAACTGACAACTTCTTTTGTGTCTTCAGTTCTTTCTAAAACTACAGAGTTACTAAGGTCCAGGGTATGAACTACACCTAAAAAAACAATGACCCAAGCTCAAGCGCCTGCTTCCATGCCTCAGTCTGAAATGCTTAAAATGGCAGAAGACCTTATCATGCTGATTAGGGGAAGCTAGCCTACCCCTGCTAAAAGAAAAAGAGACTTGTCCCCAGCAGTTTTATCTGACCAAGAGTCCAAAGACTCTGAGGTTTCTGATTATGAAGACATGCCCTTATCTGCTTATGAGGATTCAGATGTAGAGGAATCCATTCCTTCTGCATCTCCTCCAGAGGATATTTATTTTGTTGAAACGCTACATACCTTGAGAGAGCATTTCCATTGGGAATGCCAGGATTATCCTCAGTCCAAAAAGAGACTCAGGGAATTTTTAGATTTGCCACAGCACAGACCCTTAGCTATTCCTCCTGTTCTGGATGTTGTGGATGATGTTTTTATGGAATACAGTCTAACTTCTGATACTCTACCTCCTGCTCCCAGGAAACCTGACAGGTATTACAAAGTCCCTGACTCACACATATTTATTTTTAAAAATCCTACAGCTGACCCGAGGTCATCTCCAAAGGACCTAAAGGAATAAAAGCAACCACAGCTAAGAATCCCTTCCCTTCAGACAGGGATTTCTGAGCTTTAGACAGATAGGGTAAAAAAGTATACACCTATGCAACTCTTGCCATTAGAGCATTAAATTGTCAGTTCCACATGCTGAAATACCAGCAACATACTATGGAACTTATTAAACAAAAATTATCTACCTTCCCAGACTGTGCAGAAATAAAGAATCACATGAGCTTATGCATTCTGCAAGCCAAGTTACTAAGCATACCCTGCAATGTGGGTTTGACACTCTAGAAGCATCCTGCAGGGCAGCAGTCACAGGTGCTGTACTTAGAAGGCATGCTTGGCTAAAGGAACAGACCTTGCCAGACCATGTCAAATCAAAATTATTGGATGCACCACTGAACAAAGACAATCTGTTTTGCACCAAAGCAGAAGAGGTTTTAAAAAATCTATGCAGACAGTTAAAGACATTTTTCAAGTCCATCCTCTGAGATTCAGTAGGCATTGCCCCTCAAAACATTGGTCCTTTCCAGCCCCCTCAAGGCTGCCTCAGACTAGACATAGGGGAAACAGACCCCTCAGACAGCAGTCCCAGGGATTGCAAAGATCTAAGCAATGGAGTACCTCCACTTCTAAAACAGGGAGTGCTAAGCCACCCCCTTATGGAAAGAATTCACAATGACTTTTCAACTCCACCTCTTACCTCTGCCCACCTGCTTGTGACCCTAGGAGGAAAACTTGCCTCCCATGCAAAAAACTGGGCCTCCATCACCAACGATTGATGGGTCCTCAACACAGTGTTCCAGGGGTACAGATTTTATTTCCACACACTGCCAAACCCAAAAGGGTTCCCAGATCTTCCTCCAAACCAGTGGTCAGAGGCACAAAACCAAGTTCATTCCCAGCTCTCCATGAGGGCAATTCAGCCTGTTCCTGCAGACCAGATAGGCCAAGGTTTCTTTTCCAGACTTTTCCTGGTACCCATGGCACCCAATCTTAGATCTATCCATTCCAAACACCTTCCTGGTGGTACCAAAATTCAAAATGCTCACCCACCAGCAGCTTCTTCGTATGCTGTCCACAGATGCCTGGTTAGCCACCCTAGACCTAAAAGAGGCCTATGTGCACATCCCAACCAGAGACTCCTGCAAGAAATATCTATATTTCAGGGCAGGATCTATGCATTACCAGTTCTCTGCACTTTGGCTTATCCACTGCTCCAAGAGTTTTCACAAAATGCCTGGCTCCAGCCATTGCTTTTTGCAGACAAAGAAATATTCATATTTACCCCTACTTGAACAACTGCCTGATTCAGGCAGACAGTCAGGAAAAGCTGTTGCATTACCTGACATTTTTAAAGGACCTACTGACCTCACTAGGGTACACTATAAGTCCCCAGTTAGAAAATTGTATTCCTGGGAGCAAGCCTGGACACAGCATCCCAGATGGCATTCCTTACTCCAGAAAAACAAGCCTATCTGACAGGCTAATTCTCTCAACTGGCCACCAGAACCCAGTTATCTGCAAGGAAAACTCTGCAAGCTCTAGGGTTCATGGCCTCCTGCATTCTACTAATTCCATATGCCAGACTGCATATGAAGAAACTTCAGTGGTACTTAAAGAGCCTTTGCTGTCAACATTCTCAGGACCTGGAAACTATTATACCAATGATACCTTGTCTTAGGAAAGATTTTCTTTGGTGGGCAGCAGCATGCAACCACAACAAGGGACTTCCCTTTTCACAACCCCACACCACTCAAACCCTAACCACAGATGCATCAGACTATGCCTGGGATGCACACCTGGATGGCAGGTGCATTCAGGGACACTGGGGCCCAAATCAAATTCATCTGCACATCAACCAAAAATAGATGCTAGCTGTTTAGCATGCTCTGACAGCTTTCAGACCCCTACTCTCTCTGGGCGCTCTACTAATCAAAACCGGCAACACCACAGTGAAGTGGTACATCAACCAGCAGGGAGGAACCCACTCTTACCCACTCTGCAGGCTAGCCATGACCCTTTGGAACCAGGCTTTAGCCATGCATAGTCACCTGCTAGCACAATTCCTGCTAGGCATCCAAAACTCTCTGGCAGACAACTTAAGTAAAAATCTCCAAGACCCACATGAGTGACAAATCACAACACTTTCAGCCTTGTAACCCAGAAATGGGGTACCCTGAAGGGGGACATATTTACCTCCCACAACAACCACTAGCTCAGCAAATTCTGCACCAGGGAACCTCACACCAAGGCCTGGAAAGTGGATGCCCTATCCTTCCAATGGGTAAACCTTTTGATCTATGCATTTCTTCCTCTACCTCTTCTTACAAGGGCATTACTCAAAATAAGGGAGGAAAGTCCAAGGGCAATCCTGATTGCCCTAGACTGGCCATGCCAACACTGGTACGCACTACTGCGCAGTCTGTCACTGTTGCCTTCATGGCACCTCCCGCAGATTCCAACTCTCCTGACTCAGCAGGAGGGGAGTTCTTGCATCCACAATTGCAGACCCTGAACCTGGCAGCCTGCCTTATTCCTTGACCTCTCCTCCAGTGACCAGACTAAGCAAGCAAGTCCTGGACATTATACGTGAAGCCAGAGGACCTAGCACTAGAAAATCCTATGCTGACAAGTGGAAAAGGTATTGTTCTTGGATCCAGGCTAAAGGAGCTGAACAGCACAGCCCTCCTTACCTCTCATCCTGGATTACCTAGTAGACCTACTTCACAGGGGCCTATCCTTCTCTTCTATTAAAATCCATGCTTCTGCCATCTCTGCTCATTACAGCACAGCGCCACCTCTCTTTTCACACTCTCTAATCAAGCAGTTTCTTAGAGGGGATAACAACTTAAGGCCACCCAGAAGAGCCCCTACCCCAGCTTGGGACCTTAACTTTGTGATGGAAAAGCTCACACTACTCCCCTTTGAGCCTACAGCTTCATCAGAGTTAAAATTCCTCTCTTGGAAAATAGCCTTGCTTCTGGCCATCACTTCAGCTAGAAGAGTGTCTGAGCTACAAGCACTCATGGCTGTGGAACCCTTCATCATTTTTCATGCTGACAGGGTATCCCTCAGGACTAACCCAACTTTCATGCCTAAAGTGGTGTCCAGTGTGGCTCTCAACCAATCTATTCATGTGCCCACCTTTTTCCCTAAACATCAAAATAAGGGGGAAATGATCCTGCATTCTTTAGATGTGCACAGACAGCTCTGATTCTACCTGGATAGGACTAAGCCCTTTAGGAAATATGACCAGTTATTAGTCAGCTTTGCACCAGGGGTGGAGGGCAAGGCCATATCAAAACAAACCATTTCCAACTGGATAGCACACTGTATCCATTTCTGTTACAAACACCATGGAAAACCACCCCACAGGGGATCAGAACACATTCCACTAGGGCAACTTCCATCTCTGCAGCCTTTCTCAGAGGGGTCCCTACCAGGGACATCCTGTAAGCTGCAACATGGCATTCTGTTTATACCTTCACCAAGCATTACCACCTGCCTATCTTTTCTAAATCCAGGGCAGGTTTTGCAACCGTAGTCCTGCAGGGCATACTAGCCAGCCCCAACTCTTCTTGACTGCCTCCAACAGTTCTTCAGCTTTGGGAATCAACCCAATTGTGATGACTGCAACAATGAAACACAAAGTAAATTGTACAGTTGTGTACACTTACCATAAATGTAGATGTTTGAGAGTATTCACTGTTGCAGTCCTGTTTTCACACACTCCATTCCCCCTTGTCTCACTCTCTCTCTCTCTCTTCCTCACTCTTTACAGGGCTTTTTGATATTTACTTTCTACTGGTGGTGTTATTCCACCATAACCTAGCTCCCTATTTGGGGGCTTCTGACATTTGGGGCAAGAAAACTGATGTAATGGAGTCAGCTGCCTGTTTTTATACCACTGATGACCTGATATCAGTACTGGAGCGACAGCAACTGATGCAGAAATACTAAGCATCTGGTATATAGGCCGACTGAGGGCTACCCCTGGCAGGATAAGCCAATTGTGATGACTGCAACAGTAAATACACTTGAACATCTACATGTATGGTAAGTGTACACAACTATACTTTCTGACACCAGTTGTTGGTCTCAGTGAGGCCTTTCTGCAGGATGTCAGCATCACTTGTGGAGTTAATAATAGCTCCCAACTTGCAGTGGTCTGCGAACTTTGTCAGCCAGAGTCCCTTTGTGTTGGCCTGGACTTCAGAGAAGTAGATACCAAACAGTAGAGGACCCAGGACCGAACCCTGTGGGACTCCACTTGTGATTGGTCGGTAGTCTGACTTGGAGTCAGCTACTTTCACACTGTGGGTTCTGTCTTTGAGCCAGTTTGCAACCCACCTAGTGATATAGGGGATGATGCCTAACTTAGTGAGTTTTTCTATGATTCCTGAGTGGGGAATGGTATCAAAGGCCTTGGCCAGATCAGGGTAGGCTGTCTGAACCACCTTGTCTTCATCCACACCTCTGGTGACTGACTCAAAGAAGTTGACCAGGTTGAGCAGGCATGCTCTACCCTTCACAAAACCAGACTCTGTGGGATCCAGAGTTTGGAGATTCCCTATATCCTTGTTTATTAGGTCCATGATGATGCCTTCCATAGCTTTGCATATCAGACTCATCAGGTTAATGGGGTGATAGTTCCCAGGGTCTGTAGTTGCTCATCCTTTGTGGAGAGGGATGACCGTAGCAGTGTGCCATTTGGTAGGGACAAAGTGTGAGTTGAGGCTGTGACTTGAATAGGGCACACAGGTATGGTGCCAGTTCACTCTGTAGTTCATGTAGAACACAGCCAGGGATATTGTCAGGTCCCATAGAAGCTCTATTCTTGACCTTAGGCAGTGATGTTTTAACCTGTGCAGCAGTAATACTGGGTGCATGTCAATCTACTTGTATTGCGATTGGTCATTGGGGGGGAGAGACGGGTAGAGTTGGCACTGAATCTGTCGGCCAGTATATTGGCAATATCTCTTGGCTCAGTATAGGAGGTACCATTGTGCAGTAGCTCAGAGCAAATCTGGGTATTGCCGTGGAGATTCTTTATATAACTCTAGAAGGCCTTGTGGTTGTCTTTACTATCTGCTGCAATTCTGTTTTCATAGCTAGCTTTGAGGATTTGATGAGGGATCTCAACTTTTTGTTGAGGCTGATAAGGGAGTTTTTCCAGTCTTGGGATTTCATCTTATTCTGCATCAGTATCTTCCTTTTGTTGTAGAGTTTGTTTATGGCAGGGGACCACCAGATTGGTCTATGATTCGGAGGTCATGCAACTATTCTCCATTTGCATGGGTGCCATGAAGTTAGCCACCTCTGTTTTTAGGAGCCCAGAGTTAGCTTTGTAGAAGTTTTTCATCATGGTTACCTTTGTGGGGGTGGGGGATGGGATGTGGATTTCCAGGATGATTAGTTTGTGGTCAAATCTAACCAGGGAGGAGTTGACTGTTGGTGTAGAGCAACCGCCGCCCATGTTAGTAATGACCAGGTCAAGGATGTTGCTACCTCTAGTGGGGGTAAGAATGACCTGGTCCAGGGCATTGGAATTAATGAATTCCAGGAAATGTAGGGCAAGTGTATTGGTACATGAGTAGTTTTCCAGTTAATGGAGAGGTAGTTGAAGTTGCTCAGTATGAGAGTGTTATGTTGGACCCCAATATTCTTCATGGTGGTTAGGAACGTGGGGTGGGAGTTTTGGGAGATGGTTGAGGACCTATAGCAGGCTATGATCTGAATTGCTGTCTTACCCAATGTTGGCTGCACCTGAAGTATCTCTGATGCGTTATGCTGGGCTACCAATCTGGTGGTGTGTGCATCCTTTATGAATATGGAAACACCACTACCTTAGGAGCTTTGGTCCAAGTTCTGGGGTCAAAAGGTGTGGAATGAGTTATAGCCTGGTAGTGCAGGTGTACTTTCTGCTACTTTGAACCAGTTCTCTGTGACATCACAAATATTGATGTTCTCCATTTTAAGGAGTGCTTTGAGCGAGTTCATTTTGAGATTTAAACTTCTAGCATTGAGCAACATGCTCCTCAGACTGCATTTGTTTGTATCTGTTATGGTGGTAGTTTGGTCCTTGGAACACAGCCTAAAAAAAAGCACTATAGGGGTGGCAAGAGCCCCGGTTTGACAGATGCAGGCCATATGTGGCAAAGCATTGAGGTCTGTCAATCATGTCATCCCAGGCAGACAGATACTGG
The DNA here is from genome assembly GCF_019279795.1 of Protopterus annectens. Classification (NCBI taxonomy): domain Eukaryota; kingdom Metazoa; phylum Chordata; order Ceratodontiformes; family Protopteridae; genus Protopterus; species Protopterus annectens. The sequence continues at coordinate 466,254,674 of NC_056734.1, read as the reverse complement.
AACCCATTGGAATGACACCAGAAGGTTAGCTTACTTTCAGAACACACACTGTAAAAGTAGCCGACTTCAAATCCAGCTCCAGACAAGTGACAAGTGGTGTACCACAGAGTTCTGTCCTGGGACCACTCTTGTTTGGCATCTACTTCTCTGAAGTACAAGCCAACTCTAAGGGACTCTGGCTTACAAAGTTAGCAGATGACTATATGCTGGGAGCTATTACTGAATCCCCAAATGATGTGGATATACTACAAAAGGGCCTTACCAAAACAGATGCTTGGTGCCAGAGCCATGGGCTCAAGCTAAATGCCAAAAATTGTATAGTTTTCCCCTTTGGGAAAAAACACATACCTTTGAAGTATGACATAGGTGGCAATACACTAAACACCGAAAGTATGGTAAGAGTCCTAGGGACACAGGTGGACACTGGTCTCACCTTTGATAACCACATAGCCACAACAGTTAGAAAATCCTTCTACACAGCACACCTTATCACCAAGGGCTTTTCATCCAGAAAAAAGGAGGTCATTGTCCCTCTGTACTTAGCCCTCATTAGACCCATTATAGAATACAATGCCCCATTTGGTATGTACCTCACAAGACATCTGCAACAACTTGAAAGGCCACAGAAATACAGCACAAAAAGAATCACAGGCCTAAAGCTGATGCCTTATGCTGACCGTCTAAAGAAACTCCAACTATACTCTGTCACATATCACCTAGTCAGAGGTGATCTCTGCCTAACATACAAGGCCATGCCAAACCCAGAGTTGTTGGACATGCTTCACTTAAAGAAATTCCAATCCCTCTGAGCCACACACTCCAGGGATCTTAACCTTGTCATCACAATGAATAGAACATGCTGGAGGGATAGGTTCCTGACTCAGAGACTCCCCATACTCTAGAATAGGCTGCCCATACATGTCAGGCAGAGTGCCTCAATGGCCCTCTTCAAGAAGAACCTTGATGATTGGATGGGAGATAGGCAATTCACCCCAGGGATCACATCAGTAGCCCTGCTAGACAGGGGTCCAGGAAAGTAAATATTTGTGGGAAGCAATAGCCAGGGAATTGTTATGGCAAGGCTTGTATAGGCCCTAGGGCCAACAGACTAATACCTACCTATGAACCTATGAATTGTTGAAATTAATCATTTTCTGCTTTTACTGTGGTATCATTCTGGGTGATGGTAGGATGCTGCTCAGGGCTAGGGTCATACTTGCCTGGGCTACATAATCCGAGAGCTCCTCCATGTCTCTTTTCATGTAGTCCAGGGAGGTTCATCTCAAGTCATTCACACCCACGTGTACAATGACAGAGTCATATTTGTACTTGTTGTTGAGGGACCTGAGTGCGTGCATTATGTGGCAGATCATGGCACCTGACAGGAAGCTGACTGTTGCTTTCTCCTTTTTCAACCTAGTGAGTGGGACATCTGTGTGCCTCAATATCGTCACCTATGACTAGTGTGTTGGGCATGCCATTTTGCCTTAGGGGTTTGGTTGAGTGGCACACTGTTTAGGAGAGTTATGTGTCTTGTGATTAGTGTTGTGTTTTGGTGGTTGAGCGTGTTTCTGCCTTGGAGGCCTCTGCTGTTTAGGTAGATTTTTATTGAGAGCCTCCATGAAGGTGGGTGTGTGGTTTGTGTTTTTATGTGAAGGCAATGCTGGTGTATGTTCTGGAAGGCTATGTGTTTCATGTGGTGTGGTGCAAGTGTTGTCCTTCTCCTCTTGACCAGTTATTCTGGTCTTGGCTGGAGAGTGTGTGGCTTCCAGTTTGGATATATAAGTACATATCTCACAAGTCTGAGTGTTGGGAGGTAAGAGGAGAGGGTTGTCAGAGTATATGAGGCAGTTTCTACGTTGCCTCAGGATGCCCAAGTTCACCAGGTTAATAGGGGAAAGTACAGGGAACTGACCTTTAGATATGCCTGGAGGGGTGAGCATTAATAAAAATTAATGGAGTTGTTTCCTTGTAGAACATTTAGTGCTAGTAGTACTTTTGTGTGCTACAATAATTGCTATAAGAAGTCTGGTAAAGTGTTAGACTAATAAGCTAGTAAAAGTGCAGGAGAGTAGAGAACTAGCAGATCTAAGGGAGAAATTGAAGACCAGACTTTATGGCACTGCTCAGAAGCTTACAAACAGTCCTGGATACAGGAAATCTGTATCTGAACTAAACTAGTTACAAAAAAGGCGGGAAACAGGCACAAATGGTGGCTTTTAAACAAGAAAGTTGAAAGTCATGGAAAAACTGCCCAAACAGCCAATAAACTAAATGTCTGGGCCAGAAACCACTCCTCTTGTGGTAGATAGGCTACCTAGTGCTTACCACTCCCACTGATAAGCTAGAAGGCTTCCTTCCAGCACAAAAAGGCTTGGGGGGGGGGCTAAGAAGATAAGAAATAGTCCTGGATACAGCAAATCTATATCTGGAGTAGACTAGTTACAGAAAAGGCAGGAAACAAGTTTAGAACTTTTTTTTTACAGAAAAGTAGCTAAAACAGCACCAAAAGCAATTCAAATGTAGTGCAAGCTAAAAGGTTGAGTTGTAGTGATATTAAAGCAAAAACAGTTTAAATAAATGCAATTTATTCAAACGGTATTCTGAACTGAATCCAATTATTGTTTTATTCAACTCTGAACAGTTAAAAAGTGCCAAAAATATACTTATCAGCTCTATATTTTCAGCTTGAGAAGCACATTCAGTCAGAACACAAGGAGATTCTAGCAATGGTAGATCCTAGCAGTGTTTTTTTTTAATTTTTTTTTTATTATTTATTTTTTTTTTTAAGTAGAGTGGAAAGTGAGAAAGGAAGAACAGAAGATAATTCAAGGTTAAGAAACTATGTGGATTGGCCTTCTCAAATATTCACTCTGTATCAGATAGAATGAGCTAATGGCACTAGACTAGGAGGAGTGTCCCAGATCAAATTTACAGTAGGAGCGGGCAACTGCAAAGCCACCAAGTATAAAAACAAGATACTAATAGGGAGGAAGGTTGGAAAACTATTTTAGGCAGAAAACACTAAAGAAATGTTTATCACAGCAGCAAAACAGCAGTGAGTCACTAAACTAAAGTTTTAAACAGATAAAGGAGCAAGGAGACTCTAGAGAATGCTTTTAACTGCAAACAAATCAGTTATATGATACATTAATTGGCAGGAAATCAGAACAAACAAACAGATGTTAAATGGAGAACATTTCCATTTAATACCTTACACACAGTGGAACAAGCTAGAAAAGATTTACAAACAGTGTGACAGTAAAAACCTTATTTATCAGGCCCTGTGAGGCAGACAATTTTAGTACTATTGTGCAGATTAGTTTATAGCTATAAAATACAGTAAAAAGTATGGAGAATACAAAAAGTGCTATAAATATCTAGAATAAGCAATAACTAATAAAAATAAGGGAAACAACAGGATATTTATTGTTATATATCACAGATCAGAGTTTTGGTCAGTGACCCTCCTCCATTTAACTCTGTGTGAAATGGCAGAAACACTCACAAGGTAACTTCTTAAGTAATAGAAGGTTGAAACCTGAAACAACTTTAAAAAAAGCTTGAAAGAACCAAAGAGGTGCTTACTCCAAGCCCTAGACCAGGCAATCCTAACCAGCCAATGACCATGAACACTACACTCTCACTGAAGTGGAAAATGGCTTTTGCTAAACTAAGATGGCTTGAAAAATGTGCTCAGAACACACAGCATCTGCAAACAAACAAGTAGGCCCAGAAACACAATCCAGAATATGGATAATGCCACAGCTACTACCTACACTAGTTTAGGCAGAAAAATCTACAGAAATGTTTATCACAGCAGAAAAACAGCAGTGAGCCACTAAATTAATGTTTTTAAACAGACAAAGGAGCAAGGAGACTCTAGAGAACACTTTTAACTGCAAACAATTCAGTTATATGATACACTCCTTGGCAGGAAATCAGAACAAACAAACCGATGTTTAACAAATGGAGAAAATTTCCAGTTAATACCTTACACACAGTGAAACTAGCTAGAAAAGATTTACAAAATGTGTGACAGTAAAAACCTTTTTTTATCAGGCCCTGTGAGGCAGACAATTTGCTGTAATCTGGAATGGCTAATACAGAGGATCATCTCAAAGCTCCTTTAAGCTTCTGGAATGCCTGCTCACATGCTGGAGTCCACATTACCTTAGTTGGCCTGTTTTCCTTGTCAGGTCTGTGAGGGGAGCAGCTATGGTACTATATCTTGGGATGAACTTTCTGTAGTACCCTGCTGTCCCTAAAATGCCCTCACCTGCTTTTTGTTAACAGGTGTAGGCCATGCCTGAATGGCATCTACTTTGGCAGGGTCTAGCCTGATCTTACCACTCCCCACTCTATGCTCTAGGTAGGAGACCTCTGCCTTAACCACCTGACATTTGCTGGGCTTAATGGTCAACCCTGCCCTCTGTAGTTTGCCCAGCACCTACCTGACATGCTGAAGGTGCTCTTTCTAGGAATGACTGTAGATGGCAATATCATCTAGATAAGCAAGGGCAACATCTCCTGCTCTTGCTAGGATATGATCTGCCAGCCTCTAGAAAGTCACTGGTGCATTTTTCATCCCAAAGGGCATCTTTGTGAAGTCATACAAGCCAAAAGGAGTCACAACGGCTGACTTCTGTCTAGCACTGGGAGTAAGGGGCACCTGCCAGTAACCCTTGGTAAAATCAATGGTCGTAAGTTACTTAGACCCATACAGCTGCTCTAGGGCTTCATCTGTCCTAGGCAAGGGGTAAGCATCTGACTCTGTGTGACTATTTAGTTTTCTGTAGTCCACACAGAACCTGGTGCAGCCATCCATCTTTGGTACCAGCACCACTGGGGAGGCACAGGGACTGCTGGACTCCTGAATTCCCCCTAGTTCCAACATTTCCTGTAGCTCCTCCCTCAGAGTCTGACTCTCTTATGCACCCTATAAGGGGCCTGCTTAATAGGCCTTTGCGGTCCTGTATCCACATGGTGTTGCACCAGGTGGGTGCATACTGGTTTCTCAGTGAACATGTCCCCAAACTCTTGTAACACTGTTCAGATTTCTCAAACCAGAGTAGGAGATAGCTGCTGAGATATTGCTACCCCTTCCACTGAGGTGTCAGTCCGAGCCTCACAGAGGAGATTAGTCACCAGATCTCCCTCAGACTCCTCCTGCAATCCACTGCAAATACTTAGCACAAGGGCCTTCCTGTCATGGTAAGGATTTATCATGTTAACATGATACAATTTGTGCCCCTGCCTCCTGCCTAGCAGTTCTGCCATGTAGGTAACATCACTGACCTTCCTTACCACCTTGTAGGGTCCCTCCCAACCTGTCTGCAGCTTGTAGTGTCTGACAGGAATGAAAACCTTTACCTGCTGCCCTACAGCATACTCTCTAGCTTGAGCATTCCTGTCATACCAGACCTTTTTCTGCTGTTGGGCTTCTGCCAGTTTCTCCTGGGCCAAGCCCATTAGTTCCCTGAGCCTTGTCCTGAGGTTTAGGACATATGCCACAACAGACTCCTTGTGGAGATTCGCACTCACCTTCCCATTCATCTCGAATTAAATCTAGAGGTCCCCCCCTCCCTATGCCCATACAGCAATCCAAAGTGTGAAAAAAACTGTGAATTACTGGGGAACCTCTCTGTAAGCAAACAATAGATGGGGCAAATATTTGTCCCAGTCTCTCTTAAACTGGTCTGCAAATGCCCATAGCATAGTCTTGAGTGTAGAGTTTAATCTCTCAGCAAGACCATTAGTCTGGGGATGGTAAGGGGTTGTCTTTAGGTGCTTCACCCCACAGTACATCCACAGACAAGCCAGCAGGTCTGACATGCAATTAGTACCTCTGTCAGTCAGTATTTATTTTGAAAAACCTACCCTGCTGAAAATCTCTAATAAAGCATTTGCCACCTTTTCTGCCTCAATGGAGGACAGAGCCGCTGCCTCAAGGTATCTGGTAGCATAATCTACTACCACTAAGATATACTTTTTCCCTGTGGAACTTGATGTACTGAGGCCCCACAATATCAATAGTGACCCTCTGAAATGGCTCCTCAATCACAGCCAAAGGCATCAAAGGAGCTTTCACCTTGTCTCCTGCTTTACCTACCTTTTGGCACTGCTCGCAGATCTTGCAGTACCCTGCTACATCTCTGGAAATCTCAGGCCAATATGTCTCTTTGTACATTTTATGCCCATATGACCTGCAAAGGGAATATCTTGGGCTATGGCTAGAAGTGCCAGACAGTAGGCTCTGGGCACTACCAACTGCTGTATTCACTCACCCTTTAGCCCTCCCTCAGGGGTCCACTCTCTATACAGTAATCCTTTGTCACAGTATACAGATTCCCCTTTCCCTTAATGATCAGGTGCCTCACTAGCTACCTCTCAAAGGCCTAGTAATCTAGGGTCTGAGAGCTGAGCATGTCTCAGCTCTCTCTTGATAATCCTTCCCAGCTCCCCTTCCACAGGAAGTCTGGTATCCTCTGACCGCACTGCCTTACTGTCAGCCTGGGTACTACTACTAACCTTTTCCCTTGCAGTCACTCTGTCCAAGGGAACATCAGTACCCACAAGCAGATGTGGCTCACATTTAGTCTCACTGCTACAGGGTATCTACCTCCCTAAAGTAACCACTGCACCAGTCCTGGCTGCAAGTGCACAGTCAGTCTGGGTCTCCCCAGGTTACCAGAAACACATGCTTGTCTCCAAGCCTGACTACATGTAGCTGCATGAACACACTTTACTGCATTAGCAAAATCATTCCCTATCAGGACATCTGCAGGGATATCCTCAAACACACCTACTTGCTGGCTTCCTTTTCCAGCTTCCCAGTCAAGGTGAACTTTAGACAAAGGTATTTGGAATGGGGTCCCTCCTAAAGCTCTGACTGGAGTAAAATGTCCAAGCAAGTAGTGCTCCTCTGTACCCATTGCAGGCTTTACAATGGTTAGATCAGAGGCTGTATCTCTCTTAGCAATGGCTTCTTTTCCATTCACTAAAATAGGATATAACCTCTTGTGGTAGTTTGGTACCCTTGTTGTCTCAAGACAACCTACTGTTGGCATTTTGCCATTCCCACTTACTGGCTCTTCCACCTTTTGTTTCCCACCTTGCCTCCTTGGATATCTATATGCTACATGGCCGACACTGGCTGCATTTAAAATATTTTACCCTTGGTCCTGGACTAGTGGCTTACCCTGCTACTGACATACTCTGTTGGGGAAGTCTAGGCTGCCCACCATGGGTTCCCTTAGACCCATGAGCAGCAATGGGTATCACTTTCCTGTGCAGTGATGCCCTGTTTCCTAGGTATAGGTCTCCCCTCTTCCCCAACTCATCTACAGTACGACATTGTCTATCAGCTAACCAAATTCTCATGTCCTCAGGCAAAGTGCTAAGGGCTTGTTTCCTCACTAAAAGGTCTGACAGCCCTTCAAAAGTGGTGACCTGATATCCACTCACCCACCTATGAAAATAAGTGCTTAGTTCAGCAACATATTCACACACTTTCATCTGCCTTGCATCTATGCTCACAAAACTATTTTCTATAAGCTTCAGGTGTTAACTTAAAACATTCTAGCAAACAATTCTTTACAACATTGTAATTTATGCAGTCATTATTAGACAGTTTGGAAAGAACAGTTACAGCTTTACTGTGGAATAAGGGGGTCAGAAACCTTACCCAGAGCCCTTGGTCAACATCATACTGTTTGCATACCATCTCAAACATATGAATGAAACTATCAAAATTATTCCCCTCTGTAAGTTGTAGAAGAAATTTACTAACCTCTGTTGCTTCTGGGGTTCAGTTACTCCGTTCCCTATTACCTCCATGACTCTGGCAAAGAATCAGCATCTCCTTTACATGTTGCCTCTGTCTCTCCTTCTCCTCAGCATCCAGGTGTAGCAGTTTCTCATTTTCCTCAATCTCCAGACACCTCAGTCTCTGTGTTGTTTCTATTTCCAACTCAAGTCTCCTTAACTCCAGATGGATTTCTAAGTCCTCTGAGGAAATGTTAAGCTGTCCATTTTCTGAGTGTTGTACATCTCCATGGCCAGTCTGATTGTCCTCCTGGTTGCTATTCTCTGATGCAGCTGTGAGTAAAGCTGTAATCATGTCTGCTTTAGTCAGGTTGGCATGCACCAGTCCTTTAGCCTGGCACATCTCAGTTAACTGGCTCCTTGTCAGCTTGCCATACTCCTCTGCTGACATGCTTGCCTGTTCTCCCTGACTACCTAAGCTAACAAAAGAAATAAAACAATTGCAATATGAACTCTGAATGTTCACTGCATGGCTGATTAAGAGTACAAGCACCTTCAGTGACCACTGTATACAAGCTACAGGAATTCAATATCCACACCACTACAAGCTTTTTAATATGTGATGTGGCTATCTCACCACTATCAACCAATTAATATGTGATGTGGCTATCTCACCACTGCCAAGCAATATTTGAAGTAGATATCCCACCATGTCAAACAATTAATATTGTGATGCCCCTGCACTGGCCCAGTAATCAAGGAGCCTCAATCTTTACCATTAGCGAGGAATGTGCACATTGGGAGGATGACAAGTACACACACACAGTAAAGTACAATTTCCCTTAAGAGCACACAGAGATCACCATCAGTCTAGGGCTGGTTTCTGCCTCTTTCTCCAGATCCTCAATATGACTCCCCACTGGCATAGCTATAGGTTAAGATCTCAGTCAAGTGGTCAAGCCAAAACCTCCAGCACCCTCCCTGTCCGACCAGTACTTTGTGTCCCTGCCCAAGTAGCTAACACACACACACACACACACACACACACACACACACACACACACACACACGCACTTTGAGATTTGATTTATATGAAACACCAACACACTCCTGGGAAGGGCTTCCATAGGTTCACTAGCGATGCCCCCTTCTGCCCAGACTAAAAGGTAGTAAGTACTGCCACCAACCAGCTCTTATCAGTTACTATAAGGCCCTTCCCAAAGGGTGACCAATTCTATTGTGCAATGTTACTATTATCCAAATTGTAAGTATGTCCAAGACTTGAAGGCTATTTAGGAGTGGCCCATACAGCATTACCAAATACATGCAAGTACCCTAAGGGCTTAAAATGTCTCTAAACAAAACCAGCCACAATTAAAAGGTTTAAATATATTTAATAATAAATAATAAAAGCACAAGACAATACTCATTAACTCAACACAGTGAAGGCAGAGTTCAGAATCACAGGAAATATTTTAAAACAACATTGCAGGACAGTCTCACATAAATACAGAAAACATCTTGACTGATCTTACTATATTCCCATCTATCTCTGAGAGAACTACTATGCTCTAAGTCTCACTTACAGAGCAAGGCAAGTGCTTGTGAGAAGATGTTTCTAGGTCCAAATGCAAATTCAAAATGCACAAACTTTCTCTCTGAGATGGTTCTTAAATTAATAATACACATTACTGCTGGGTTAGATAGATGACATCACTATTTAACACCTGCCTCTAGTTCCCAGGCTAAACAGATACCAACAAAATTTAACGTCTCTGTGAAAAATACTTATCTCTTAGAAGCTGACACTTATCTCTTAGAAGCTTGCCTGAAACTGGAAATCGTAAAACAATTAACATGTTTACATTTTAAACCTAGTAATTATTTCTGTCCTAACACAATAGAAAGAAACTCTAGCTGCAGACATTCTGTCTTCTTGCTGAAACTTAGAGATAACACAATCGTAAACAATTTCAGCTTATTTTCTTCAAGGTTTGCAAGTTAACTTTGTATGTTCCAGCTTCTTACTATCAAAACATACATTTTCATAGGTATAAAGTTTATACACATTTCTGCTCTTTTTCAGCAGGGTACTCTGTGGTTACATTCTTGAAGCTCAGTACAGAACATACAGTTTTCTTACATTTGTAGGACAAGCATACAAATCATATTACTATTCACCAATGACATAGAATTATTTACAAAAATCTAGCTAGCTGGGCTGGCATTCTTCACAATGGATACACCTCCACCTTTGATTCTTTATGCTTGTTATGGGGTCTTAACATTTGAAAGTCATTGTAGACTTGTATGGCCAGGGTGCTGTCAGCGGTCTTGAACCAAATCTTTGTGATTGTACAAATAGCATCTTACAAGGTGAGGAGTAGTTGAGTAGCTCCAAAGAGTGCAGTTTACTGTTTAAACTCCTAGCATTAAGCAGCATGACACAGAGTTTGTCTTTAGTGGATTTCTTTATGTCAGAAGTTTTGTTGTTTGGACATTGCCTAAAAAAGGAACTATGGGAGAGGCAAGTGTTTTTGCCAGTATCCAAAAACTTTGAGGAGACAGGTGAAGGCCATCTCTAGCAAAGCAGCATGGACTTTTCCCCATGTCTTCTCAGGCAGACAGATACTGGCTCCCCCTGGACTGACACCAGAAGCTAAGCCAATTATTGAAATCAGTAATTTTTTGTCTGTACTGTAGCATCATCCTCGGTGAAGATAAAATATTGCTTAGGGCTAGGGACATACCTGTCTGGGACACATAATCTGAGAGTTTGGTCATGTCTCTCCTCATATAGTCCAGAGAGGTACATCTCATGTCATTTGCACCAGCATGTACTATGACAGAGACATAATGGTAATTCTTACTGAGCAACTTGAGTGGATGCGTGATTTAACAGATCCTGGTAACTGACAGGCAGCTGACCGTGACCTTCTCCTTGTTCAACTTGATGAGGGGGACATGTATGTGTTTCACTGTTGAGTTACCTGTTACTACAACATTAGGTTTTACCTTAGGGGATTAATTGCTGAGACACTGATATGTGTGTTATGTGTATGGTGGATTCTGTTCATGTACAAGTATGTGTATGTTGTTTGCGCTTGCAAGGCCTCTGGTCTTTTGGGAAGTTCTTAGTGATTACCTCCACATATGTGGGTTTATGTGTCTTGACCTTCTCTTGTGTGAGAGGGAAGGTGTGTGTGCTGACAACCTGATGTATATTTTTTTGTTTTTATGTGATAGGACTGATTCTAATTTCATAGTATAGTTACATCTCTCACATACTGTATTTGTTTGCTTTATGAGCAAGTGGTTGTCACCATACATGAATCAATTGCTATATTGCCTCAGGATGCCCATGTTAATTGGCTTGGCTGGAGAAATGGTGGGAAACTGTCAATTCATTATGGCAGGTATATATTGTAGTGACTAGTAGGGATGGACTTGGACCAGGGTTTGGCTTGTGTGACTAACAAGGGTGGGTATTCTATGGAAGGCTAAGGGCGGAAGACTGCTTCAATGCCTTTGAATGTGCAGTTGAGTTGCTGGCTGGATAGCAGTGTGCAACTGTGTTGAGCACGGAGGGGCAGTGGAGCTAAGGAGAGTTCTCTAGCAGATATCAAGGGAAAATTGTTGTTTCTAAATGCTTGCATCCATACACATCAGTGCTAAACCCCATAGCATGGTGGGGTCTATATTAAAAGTCTGAAGTTTGAAAACTTCGAATCTCATATGATCGACATCATATGAGCAAAGTTTTCAAACACTGAACGTTTCAATGGAGATCGCCGCAGGGAATATTTCCCTTCACTTCAATGTAGTGCGATCTCAGAGTTGGTATATTTAATTAGTGGGGGATGTGGGGGATGTGGGGGTGCAGGGGGGCTTCCCCCCTGCATAGAGCATTCAGGTAGGTTTTTTTATTTTTATTTTGTTTATATTTTATGCTCGATGTTTGAAAACTTTGCTCATATGGAGTCAATCATATGAGATTTGGAGTTTTCAGACTTCGAACATATAATATAGATCCTGCATGGTGTACAGCTACTTGCAAATGTGGTGGTTAAATACTAGCAAAGTTAAACAGTTTTAACACAATCTAACCAATGGAAAAGCCCAAAACTGAGCCTTATTCCAACAATTCCCTACTCAGATGGGTCCTGGGCTACACACTTCTGCCACAAGGGCAGCTCTGAATTTGCAGTCATTGGCAAACTTTGTCAGACACAGGCCTTTGGTGTCGTCTTTAACATGAGAGAAGTAGATACCAGTGAGGAATGAACCAAGGTCTGATCCATGAAGGAATTCTACCAGCAGCCAGTCTTTTTGTTGATAGTGTACCTGCAACATTAACAGACTGGCTTCTGTTGGTAAGCCAGTTTGCTATCCACTGGGTAACACAGGGGTTTACATTTAACTGAATTAGCTTATCAATGATGCCCAAGTGTAGAACACTACAAAAGCTTTACATATATACATACAAATATTTCAAGCACAGGCATTAATGCCCTTTTTACCTGTCAATATACCAAATCAATTGTTCCCATAATAAGTGTCCAGGCTGTTCTTAAAAATATCTAAACTAGTGCTTGCTTTAATGTAATTTGGTATTCTGTTCCACGCTCTCTCAGAAAACCAATTAGTACACTTCTCATTCCTATAGAATCTTAATCCTCTGCATAGATTGCCTGATGATTCTGTTACTTTTGGATAACCCCAACATTCCCAGAGGTAGCTGTATCAAAATGCCCTCTATACCTGAATAGGATTTCTTCTTAGATATCTGTACATGATACTGTACAAGCTCAGATATTTAAATCTTTCATAATAACTTAAATTTTCACATCTAGGGATGCCCTTGGTAAATTTCCACTGCGCTCTTTCCAATTTACTCATGCTTGTTTTCTTATAAGGTTTCTGAGTCTAATGTAACTAACAAACAATGACATCATCATTTTTGATGTCACAAACTTTATAAATCTTTTGGTATAGCCTATATTACTATAACTATCATTAAACAGTTGGTTGATGTGATTAGAAAAACACAAAGCTGCATCTACCCATATACCCAGGTCCTTAAATTAATCTACAGTTTCAGTCACTATGTGCTGTATTAAATATTCACCTTTCAATTTATGTCTCTTAAATTTCATATGCTTAGTTTTGATGTATTTATCAACATATTATTCTTCTGTGCCCAAACGCTTAATTTAGTCCAGTTCCTTTGCAGACATGCCTTATCTGTAACATGTAATTTCAGGTCTTCCGCATATAGACTGTAAAACACCTCAGATGAAAAAGTTAGGTCTGAAAGATACAATCTAAACAAGTAAGGGCCTGATACAGAGCCTTGTGGGACACTCTGAGTCTAACCAAGAATTTCACCATTCCAGTTGCTGTATGATACTTGCCATGTCCTACTTGTAAGCCATGCAACTATCTATCTTATCAAGAGTACATCAATACTTAATTGCTCTAATTTATTATCAGTGTTTTGTGTATGACCCTGTCAAATACAGAAGTTAAATCTGTAAAAATTACATCAAAGCACATTTTTTCATTCATAGCTGTTATTATATTGTTATAGAACATCATGTTACAGGAGGTAATTGATCTATTTTCAACATATTCATGGTGATATATGGTTTCAGGTCCCAGCCTATCCAATTCTGGCAATAACTTATCCAATATTACCTTCTCCATTACTTTTCCACAACATGAAAGTAGACTTAAGGGTCTTGTATGACTCTAGGTTTATCCTACTCCCCCTCTGTTAAAGACAGGTTTAATAAGCACATGTCTTCAATCTTGAGGAATCTACCATATTTATATGACCTAGTAAATAATAGATATAATGGTACTTTAAGTTCTTGCTGAAGTGTTCTCAAGTCATTATTACTAATTTCGTCTAATTCCTGTGCTTTGTTTGAATCCAGTTTATGCAGTTCTTTTTCAATATGATCTAATTTGATTCCAGTATCTGAGGTTACCTGGATGTCACTAGGTCAACTTATCACCCCCTTTGTGGAACCAAACTGTTTTGCATAGTTTGTAAATATATCTATAATTTGTTGTGTCTGAGAATAAATTTTAGAATCTACACACAGTTTATCAATTTGTATGTGTTTACCCCTTCCACATCTTATGTATTTAAAAAAAGGTTTCCTATTATGTTCAATATCATTATATACATGTTCTTCAAATTTTTCTTGATCTTGTCTCATACTATGCTTAATTTGTTTGTCCAGCTTGTTTATTTCAGTTTTCAAAGTTGTAGTTTGACCTCTTCTTATATTTTTGGATCTCACCTTAATCAGGCATATTGTCCTTATGGAAATATATCCTCTAATGTTATAGATGTTGATGTTGAACATTTTTTTTTATTTTTTGCACTCAATTTCTCTTTCAAAACTTTCCAAATTCTATCTTCAATTTTTCAACTGAACACATTATTCCAGTTAGTTTTACATAGTGACTGTTTTGCTTCAGTACAATCTGTAATCTTCTGTGCATTGGTTTAGATTTCAGTTTGGGATAATTATCTAGGAATAAATTAACCTTTATAAACACATGATCACTGCACATCAGTGGTGGTAAAACTTGAACTGAAGTAACAGTCATTTCTTTAGGGATACAAACAACATCTAGTATGTTCCGTTCCCTGGAAGTTTTTTTTACAATCTGAAGCAATTGGTGTTCCTGAACATACGTTGTGAATCATTTCTTATTAATGCTGTTGAATCAATATTATTCCAGTCTGTTTTTGGTAAATTTAAGTACCCAGCTAGTATTATTTTTCCCTGCTGTGTTTCATGCAAGAAATGTATGAATTCCTCTAGGTCATTAACATTTGACTTTGGTGATCTGTACACTCCAACAATTGTTATATGTTCAAAACAGCACCCAAAAAAAAAAAAAAAAAAAAAAAAAAACAACAAACTCCAAAGAAGCCCAAGCCATGGGAAAAGGCAGAGCACTTTTTAATAATCCAAAAGTAAAAACAAAGTGTTAAAACCACGTACACTAAAAAATCACTGATAAGCGCTTTCATCCCCTAGTATACAGAACTTCATTAGATGACCGTAAAAGTTAAATCAGTGGTTTAAATAACTCACCAGTTCTTCATTACGCAATCTATCCCCATTACTGACTTAGTTTTTGTAATGTTTAGGTTTGCGAGTGATATCCCTTTAAGAAGTAATGGGGATAGATTGATCATCTGAAGAAGTTCCATATACTATGGGACGAAAGCGCTTATCAGTGATTTTTTTAGTGTGTGTTGTGTTAACATTTTGTTTTTACTTGTGGATTATTAAAAATTGTTCTGCCTCTCTCCACAGCTTGGGCTTCTTTTGGAGTTAATTGTTATATGTTACAGGGTTGTCTTTATTGTCACAGTTACACAGTCTATAGTATTGGTGTTATCATTGAACATGTAATAATCACAGATCTCATAACTATCTTTAATCCCTATCATAACACCTCCACCTGATTTTTGTTAGAATGTCTGTTACAGTAAAAACATTTATACCCTGATAGAACAGGCTTCTAGTCATTGTTCTTTAACCATGTTTCCCAAACAATAACAATGTCAAACTTGTGCAAACATAACAAATTTTACAATAAAAAACGTTATTATTAATGCTCCTAGCATTAACAACCCTCAGAGATGCATCAAATGTTGCTGTCTGTGAACTGTTAAATTTTGACCTGGCAAAAATATTGCCTAGTGTTTGTCAAATATTGCAAAATATCTGTTGCAAAAATTCTCTTCTCTGATCTTCACAAATGCATGCCATCCTGTCTAAACACATGTGGGCCAAAAACTAGGCTTGGATGCTCTACAAATTTCCATTTCTTAAAACAGGACATTTTTTTTCCATGTAGGTATTTACCAAAAACATCTTTTCATTCATGGTGACCTGACTATCCTTTCTATATGTGGTTTGCGAATAACATGTCCTAACACCAGTACAAGCTATACTGTCTAAGAGAGCTTTGGAGAAGTCCAGATATGTAGTGTGATCTGATTTATCTGAGTTTAATATCTTAGTGACTTGTTCAAGAAAGTCCATCAGGTTAAAGAGGCAGGATCTGCCTTTAACAAACCCAGACTGGTTTGAGTCCAGGTTTTGAAGACTGCTTATGTCCATGTTTATGAGGTCTATAATAATGTGCTTCATTGCTTTAGAGATAAGGCTAGGGAGGATGATAGGCCTATAGTCAACCAGGTCAGCCATAGGTCAGCTCTTTGGGGGTGGGATGACTACAGCAGTTTTCTACACCTCTGGCACAAATTTAGTGGAGAGGCTGAGTATACCCCTCACTGGTGAGATCAGATCACAAACTAATCTCGCTGGAGGTCCTCATCCCACCCCCACCTGAAATAAAAAAGACCACAGTAAAGAACTTCTCGAAAGCCGACTTCACACTTCTAAAGACTAGTGTGGTCTCCTTTAAGGGCCCCGAGCCGGCGGAAAACAGTACTCAAGCCGCTGAATCACTTACAAATGCCTTCTACCAGCACCTGCAGGACTGCATGGATAAGGCAATCCCAAGCAAAACAAAGACTCTTTGTACCAAAGGCAAGCGTCCAGTCTGGTGGACCCCAGCCATAAACAAACTCTACAACAAAAGGAGGAAGCTACTACAAGATAGAGCAAAATCCTTAAAAGGTAAGACACCCTTGATCACTATAAGTAAAAAACTAAGAGCTCTCATAAAATCATCCAAAGCAAATTTTGAGAGAAAAATAGCTAAAGACTCAAAAGACAATCATAAGGCCTTCTTTAGCTATGTTAGAAACCTGGGAGGAACCTCCCAGATATGCTCAGAACTAGTTCAAAATGATGTGAAGATTACTGATCCTACAGACATTGCCAACATACTGGCTGACAGGTTCAGTGCAAACTTCTCCCCCCCCCAAAAGGAGAGATATCTATACCAAGCGATTGCAGCCCCCCAAACATCTCCAACGCCCAAGTGAGAACTGCTCTCTCCAAAGCAAAAACACAGCATCCATGGGAGCTGATGGTGTCCCCGGCTGTGTGCTCCACGAACTCAACGAGGAATTAAACCCACAGCTAGGACAGCTGTTTAATCATAGTCTTACCTCTGGATACATTCCAGGAGTGGCACTGCAACTGTGGTCCCACTTCACAAAGGCGGTGCCTCCACCGACCCTGGAAATTACCGCCCATTAGCTTGACAAGCCTTATCTGCAAAGCCATGGAGAGGATCATAATGGACCTCATAAATAAAGACATAGGAATTTGCAGACTTTGGATCCATCCCAGTTTGGCTTTGTCAAAGGCAGATCATGCCTTCTAAACTTGGTTGACTTTTTCAAACAGTCACCAAAGCCATTGATGAGGGAAAGGCAGTCCATACAGCCTACCTCGATCTGGCGAAGGCCTTCGATACAATACCCCACTGGTATCATTGAAAAACTCATCAGCTTAAATGTTAACCCATACATCACAAGATGGGTTGCAAACTGGCTGAGTGACAGAACCCACAGGGTCAGAGTTGCTGGCGCCATGTCAGACTCAAAGCCTGTCACAAGTGGTGTACCACAGGGCTCAGTCCTGGGCCCACTCTTGTTTGGCATCTACTTTCCGAAGTACAAGCAAACACAGGAGGGTTATGGCTGACAAAGTTTGCAGATGACTGCAAACTGGGCCATAGTGGAAAACACATCTGACACAGATATCCTTCAGAAGGGTCTCACAGAAACGGATAACTGGTGCCAGAGCCATGGCCTAAAGTTAAATGCCAAAAATGCATAGTCATACCCTTCGGAAAAACAAGGTTACCCCTAGCTACCAAATAGGTGGCAATCCACTGAGCATAGAAGAAGTTATCAGGGACCTGGGGACCCAGGTTGATAGTAGTCTGTCATTCGACACCCATGTAGCTAAAGTAGTTAGGAAGACCTTCTACATTGCCCACCTTATCATGAAGGGATTCTCATCTAGATCAAGGGAGGTCATAGTCTCCCTATATTCATCACTCATCAGACCAATGATTGAGTACAATGCCCCATTCGGAATGTATCTGACCCGACACTTGCAGCAGCTGGAGAGGCCACAAAGTTCCTCACCAAAAGGATAAAGGGTCTCAAACATCTGTCCTATGCTGCCCGACTGAAAGAACTCCAGCTCTATTCAGTCGCACCGCTTGCTCAGAGGTGACCTTTGCCTAACATACAAGGCCATGTCAAACCCAGATTTGATGAATATGCTTCACCTCAAAAATCTAGATCCGTCAGAGCCACAAGGGCGGAGACTTAAACCTCGACACGGCTATTAATAGGACGCTGGAGGGATAGATTCATCACCCAAAGACTCCCTATGCTGTGGAATAAAATCCCGGTATATGTGAGGCAGAGCACCTCGCTGGCCTTGTTCAAGAGAAATCTTGACCAATGGATGGGAGATCGCAGATATACCCCAGGGATTACCTCAGTGTCACTGCTCAACAGAGGCACAGCAAAATAATGGGTATAGTTCCCCATACTAAAGGGGTGGCGTAAGCCACAAAACTATGGGCTAGGCTTGTAAATGCCCTCGGGCAGATAGCCTAGTATGAACCTATGAACCTATGAAGCTATGAACTGTAATAAGGAGTCAACTAGGTACTGACCAAAAGACAATCTGGCACATTGCCAGGACCAATGAAGCTAGGGTTTTTAACCTTGCAATGAGTGCTTAGGACTTGCTTGGAGGTGATCTGAAGGGGTGATGCAGCCTGTGAGCAGTTTTGGAGAGATAATGGAGTGAAGTTTGAAATGAGAGGAAGAGTATGTGATGTTGTTTTGTACTGACTCAGGGCATTGTTTGATATTATTTCTTAGATTCTTGACATAACTGAGGAAGGCTTTGTAGTTATCTTTGCATGTGTGGTGATTCACAATTTGTACTTGCTCTTGGAGGATTTAATTTTGTTTCTAAGCTATTCATTAATCATTTTGAGCTATTCCCTAGCTGATGGGAAGTTAAGTTTTCTTTTACGGGCTAGGTGTTTCTTTCTCCTATTGTATAGTTTGTTGATACCGGAGTTCCATCAAATGGGTTTGTCCTTAAATTTGCCACTATAAACAAAAGTCCAAGGTGCCCAAGGAAGCAGGAAACAAGCACTTTTAAAAATACAATTTATTGCTTGAAAGCACAGCACACAGAAATCCCAATATACATTAACATTTCTGAAATCTCAGCCTATACGTTTTCATTTGGTTTACTTCATCAGATGTGGACATGAGCCCTGTGCCAACTTTCCGGGTTGTCAGTGCTAGGAAGCTTTTCCATGGAGCTCAGGACTGAACTGAGAAGGTTGGCCATCTTGGACAGACTTGTGCAATAAATCGTGTTTTTAAAAGTGCCTGTTTCCTTCTTCCTTGGGCATCTTGGACTTTTGTTTTGAGTGACTCCTGGTGCTTTTATCATAATTTTTTGGGGATTGATGCCTCAGTGCTAACTTGGCTGTGGGTGTTGAGTTTATTTGTGAAACTTGCAATGTGTGAAGCACAGTTACCTAATGAGGAGGGTATTTGAAATTTTATCAGTCATCAGATAGCTGGAGTAGATTTCGCTTAGGGTAGTCCGTGAAGATAGTGTTTTTTTTGGAGTGAAATGTCTCATCTAGAGTAAATGTTACCAAACAATATTTAGATTTGACCAGTGATTTGGTAAGTGTGGACTCTGTGTATGGGGGGACTGTATTTGTGAAAACAAGGACTAATATTTTAGTGCCCCCTATTTTGGACAAGTTGGTCCAAGCAATTGGCATTAATGAAATCCAGAAATCCCTGTGCATACTCTTTTATGGTGGTATGGGATTCCCAGTTAATGGAGTGACAGTTGAAGTCACCCATTAAGATAGTGTTTGGTTATATGGTAAGGGATGTCAGTTTGTTAAGGTATGCCTTGCGGTCTGCTGTTGTCATAGATGGGTTACAGTGATTGACTACTATGTGCTACTGTGTTTTGTTTATGGTAAGAAGAATGTGGAGGGGTTCTTGATCATTGTCCTGTATTACTGGTCTGGAGGTGAAATGATTTCTTAGGAACACAGCTATGCCTCCACCAGCTACAACAACTTCCAGTCTGGAGTTGGGTCTGAAGGAATGGT
The DNA here is from genome assembly GCF_019279795.1 of Protopterus annectens. Taxonomy (NCBI): domain Eukaryota; kingdom Metazoa; phylum Chordata; order Ceratodontiformes; family Protopteridae; genus Protopterus; species Protopterus annectens. The sequence continues at coordinate 466,234,775 of NC_056734.1, read as the reverse complement.
AGGCACTTCATTTGATTAGATCAAATGAAATTATGTCTTAATAATTAAGAAATGAATATAATAAGCACAAGTGCAACACATATAGCAATATTAAAAGGCAAGCATAATTTCAAACAGCTACTAGTAATCAGATACATGATGATCAACAGACTGAGCTGCAGATCACTTAATACAGTTCTAGAGTAGATCAGGACTGCAGCAAGAAATGTGGCTTCAACTAAATCCAAAGTTCATGTATTAATTTTATGTAGTAAATTACAGAAATGGAACCAAATAATGAATGATTGCAAAATGCAGTTGTGCCCTAAAATAAATCAGGACTGCAGAAAAGACATAACACTGTTACATCTAGTGTTTTAACATGATTATTATGAGGTGAAATGTGGATATGTTCCATTATTTTGGCAACCAACTCATTTGGAACAAGTTTATTGAGTTGAAGCAGTTAGTAAGACCAATCCATCAGCAGGCCAACAAGTTAAGATACTGCATGTTAACTTCTTAATAATATGGTTGACAGGTTGAAAAAGTCAAGTCATAAAATTAGCATTTTTATAGGGTGCAAATCCTCCTATACACACTATGAGGGGATGCAATTACCCACACCTCCTTCTAATTATATATACTAACTCCAAGATTGCACTATGATGGGGAAAAAGGAATAGTTTGCTCTCTATACTGTGAACAGTTCAATCTCTGTATATTGAACTGCTCCCCCTAGTCTGTCATAGCACTGGAGAAAACATGACTGGGTAAGTTTTCTCAGTCAAGAAACACTTGACTATGAGGCTTTCGCTAAAGTGTCTCAAGACAAAAAGTACTGCACTGTACAGTACTGTACTGAAGTTAAGAGAATAATGAATGATGAACGATTACTTAACCTAATGCAGACCTAATATGAATTAGGGGTGCAACAAGAAACAGGACATCAATCACAAGTGATGCTGAAAGCTTCTCTTTTCCTTTCTTGTTGGAATATGACTAATAGGATAAGAATTAGGCAGCAAAATAATCCAAACAACAGACAACAATAGTCACAGCCAGGCACAGTATTTAATACTCACCAGGCTAAAAAGTATTAAACAATGCAATGAGCCAAACACTGGATCCTACCCAGTTCGGCTTTGTTAAGGGCAGATCCTGCCTCTTAAACCTGGTTGATTTCTTTGAAACAGTCACCAAGGCCATTGACGAGGGGAAGGTGGTCCACACAGCCTACCTGGACCTCGCAAAAGCCTTCGATACAATACCCCACTCGGGCATTATAGATAAGCTCACCAGCTTAAATATAAACCCCTATGTCACTAGATGGATTGCAAACTGGCTCAAGGATAGAACCCACATGGTTAGAATTGCTGGAGCCATGTCAGACTCCAAACCAGTTACAAGTGGTGTCCCACAAGGCTCAGTCCTGGGACCTCTCTTGTTCGGTATATATTTCTCGGAGGTACAGGCCAACACAGAAGGACTGTGGCTGACCAAGTTTGCAGATGACTGCAAACTGGGCACCATAATCGACTCTCCAGCCGGCACAAGCATCCTCCAAAAGGGCCTCATAGAAACAGACAACTGGTGCCAGAGCCATGGCCTCAAGCTAAATGCCAAAAAGTGTATAGTCCATCCCCTTTGGCAAAAACAAAGTGCCCACAAATTACCAAATAGGTGGTAATCCATTAAGTACAGAAGAAGTAATTAGGGACCTGGGGACCCAAGTTGATAGCAATCTCTCATTTGACAACCACGTGGCCAAAGTGGTTAGAAAAACATTTTATATAGCGCACCTAATTATGAAGGGATTCACATCTAGATCAGGGGACATCATCGTGCCTCTTTACTCATCCCTCATCAGGCCCATAATTGAATACAATGCCCCTTTTGGGATGTACCTTACCAGACACCTGCAGCAACTGGAAAGACCCCAAAAGTACCTCACCAAGAGGATCAAAGGGCTCAAACAGATGCCATATGCTGCCCGGTTAAAGAAACTCCAGCTCTACTCAGTGGCATACTGCCTGTTCAGAGGCGATCTGTGCCTGATGTATAAAGCCATGTCCAACCCGGAATTAATGGACATGCTGCACCTCAGAAAATCCAAATCCCATCGAGCTCGCTCGAGACTTGAACCTCAGCACTGAAATAAATAGGACATGCTGGAGGGACAGATTCATAACCCAGAGGCTCCCTTCACTCTGGAATAAAATCCCAGTCCAGGTTAGGCAGAGTCCCTCATTGACTCTCTTCAAGAGGAATCTTGATGAGTGGATGGAAGATCGTAGGTTTACCCCGGGTATCACTTCTGTGTCACTGTTAGACAGAGGCACAGTATACTAACCTCGAAAAAGGGCATAGCAAAATAAATTTAAAATGGGTGGCGAAAGCCAAACACATTCTGGCTAGGCTTATAAATGCCCTAGGGCAGATAGCCTAGTATGAACCTATGAACCTATAAACATCAGTCTAGTAGGCCTAATTAGTACTGAATAGTAATAAAACAGACCATGCAATAATTCAAAATACAGTCCCTGGCTACAATACAATGGCAATAATGTAATGAAGAAGGTAATTTTTCTCTTTAGTTTGAAAAGATAAATGCTGCCTCGCGTACACAGTCTCACAATTCCAAGAGATCAATGGAGAATTGCTCATTCCATGTTATTCCAAGAAAAAAAATGCTCAATATGTTTAAGAGCTATTTCTGGTTTATAAAATGTTTACTAAAATGCAGACAAAAAAGGCAAGATGTTCCAATTTAATGTTTCTTTGTTTTTGTCTTATTCCAAAAATATGTTCTTAAAGCAATGGCTGATGTTAGCTACTGTACTCATTGGAAACAGGCACATTGCAATGAGCCAAACAATACTTAAAGTACCATGTTACTGGTCTGGGCAGTAATAAACAAATTATTATGTGCTAAAAGAATGCAATTCCACAGTAATCTACAAACTGTCCTCCAGGCACAAGTATTCAAGCTGTAAAGGTGAAATTAGCCAAAAATCTGCTCCCTCGGCATTTAACGACCACATTGCAATGGTGTCACCCACAACTAGATCTCATCATGTTCTCCAACACGTTCCTCTTGTTGGAATATATTCTCTGAGTACCATCCTGAAAAAACTTTGAAGCAAATTTTGATGACTAAGTAGGTATCTATGAATTCATTCCTGGCTTTAATGCTAATGATCTGCTGTCCAGAGGGAAGTAGTAGAGACTTATCATTATGGGTGGGGGTGGGGTGGGGATGAGGCTAAGCTTCTCAGTGCCTTTCCTGCTCTAAGCTTAGTATAAACTTAGAACTCAATTAAACAGTATAAAATAGGATAACAAAAATCACAAAATAATTTATAGCAGTAATGTCAAGAAAATTACAAAAGTACACTAGCATTCCAGGTCTAGACTATAACAAAAGATATTGATGTATTGTCTTATCCAGCCAATAGCATACTGATGCATTGTCAGGTGATCATATTGTGACTTACCCCAATGCCAGACATTTGTGATCTTCACGTTAAGGCTAAGGTGACCAACAGTGCATGTGTAAATTATCTCCTGGTTCCATTACAGTTTGCAGATATGCATACATTAAGAAAGTATGGTCATCACGGGTATAATATTGACTCATACTGGTGCCATTAGTGACAAGTTCATTAGTCTTTGTCCAGGTAATATTGACCACAATAGGGTAGAATCTGCTTATCATGCAGATCATCTTGTTCTGTGCTCCCCTTTTTTGAGATCTCTTTGGGTAGAGAAGAACATACAGCTCAGCTACCAAGGAAAAAGCAGAGGGTATAAGTTATAAACTATATTTTACTGATGAGAACACAAAGAAAATGATCAACTCTATTAGAAAATACTTACATTTAAATGCTTAAACATAATTTTATGCCATAAATTTGTGACACTACCCTGAAGTGAACCTGTTTTGGTACTGTGTCAGACACAAACTGCAGACTGTTTGCTAGACTTTCCAGACCTACTCATACGTGAGTGTAACATAGAAACAATTTTCTACATTTTCCCAGCTGCTTTGAGATTATATTATGAGACAAAAGCATCAATAACTGAGGCAGAGGTTCTGTTTTGACATTGAACTGACTTTAAAGTCATGATTCCTTTATTTGTCAGCATGATATAGTCAAGTGCACTTGGAAAAGGTAGACAGATTCTTTACTCTCCCCATGTTGCAAGTGAAAATTGTTAAAAATGACAGTGTTTTGCTTGTAACTTATTGTACTGGTGTAATTATTGTATGTTATGCCAGCTATTATGCGGGCTTCTTTATGAATGACTTTGATAGGTGCAAGGGTGGGAGCTGAGAGAAGAAGAAACATGGGATGAAAATGAGTTATACAGAAAGTGGAAAATGTTGTTATATGGTGCATCCCATGCTATATCACTCACAATTTCCTGAAAATAAATTACTTTATAAAATGCAAGCATAGGATAATAGAACAAGTAAGCTTGATGGTGCAGACAGGGAGGATGGGTGTGCTTATCCTAGAGGGAGGAAACACCAGGATATCTCTCTACTGGGTGTGCTTATCCCAGAAGGAGGAAACACACTGGATATCTCCCTAGTGGGTGTGCTTATGCTAGAGGGAGGAAACACCAGGATATCTTCCTAGTGGGCGTGCTTATCCTAGAGGGAGGTAACACCAGGATATCTTCCTAGTGGATCTCAAATGGAGGCTAGAGGTTAGACAGATGATCTTGGGCTGGGGGGTTGGAGGACTGAGAAGACATGCTTGCCCTATGATCCTAGGAGAAGCAGATGCTCAGAGTTGCTCCCTGTTGCCTGTCTAGTCTTATGTGCCATCAGCAATGTATGGAAGGGAAATGTAGGGCTAGAAAAAAAAATAGTCTGGGTTACAGTATGGTGGCACCTTCCTGCTCTGTCTTATTCTGTTTCCTGACAAGCCTCTTACCCACTGAGCTTGATATGGTGAAGGAGGACTCCCTGATCAGCTGATCTCTTAATAGGGAAAGCCTTCCTGCATGGGTTACACTGGGGATCGCCAAAAATTGGACTTTTTGCAGTAGGGGCCATAAAGAAAGATAAAAAAGTTAAGACTTTATTCATTCATTAGAAGCAATATATTCTGGTTTCTTATTTTGCAAGAATCACAAGTGGTAATATAAAATGTGGAGTTAGGCTAAATATTTCAGGCATCATATGTTAGAGTAATGAATCATGGTATTTCAGAGTCATGACATCCAGAGTGTCTCTACAACCAGTTCTTCTAATATAAACAAACCATTATGCATAAGTTACACAGACACCAGCACACCACAAAATGCTTTCCAAGTTTTTTTTCCATTCAGTTTTGCAGTTTTTTTTTTGTAAGACTATGGGATTTACATGGCCCACACAATGGCAAACAGCACAGTCCAAGTTGTACATCATAGCTTTAGGTTGATTAAGATTATAACAGAAGGCAATTAGTATGATGTTGGTGAACTAATTAAGGATGGTCATCCACTGCAGCTGACTTCTCCACAAACTTACCAACCCTCTTCTCCTCTGTTGGGTCTAGAAATCCTCTCTCACTATGGCAATACCGTGCTGTATCTCTCTGCATAACAAGATGTGTAACACTGACACACAGCAAATGTCTTGCTGCAGGTTTCTGGAGCATACTGCAGTGTATCAGTGGAATCATCTAAGCACTGGAAGCTAGCCTTTGTCAGTTTGAACACACATTTGACAATGTTTCAGTTCTGTGATAGTGCAGTGTTGTATACATTCCATGCAATGGTTTGGTTATTTCATGAGGGTGCCGATTGTCTTGACTTTGGAGTATATCTAGTGTCATCAGTAAGACATCCCTGAAGAAAATCACCCCAAATAAATCACTAATATCAGTCCCATGTGTGCCAGATGTGGAAATCATGGGTACTGCCTAGGGGGTGCACTGATAAATTGTGTATTATGTCCTGTGCATTGAGACCACCTGGTAGCTGATGGAGTGCAGTAGCAGTGTGGGTGCAGTCAATGACATCAAGTATCACAGGGAAGTGCATTTTGTCATAAAATGCCAGCATGGTGGTGTTATTCTTATCTGTGGTACAATTAAATCATACACGGTCCTCCTCATGCTGTAGCACAGCGTTGAGAAAATGGTGCAATATCTGTGAGGCAGATGACTAGGATATACCCACCGTCTCCCCTGTTGGTCACTAGTAGATCCTTGTATCAAGGATTGTCAATGCCAAATATACCTTGCTGTCCACAGAAATGGATATTCTACACATGGTGGCACATGCGTAACCAGCTCCTGTACGGTGTGTCTGTCCATACAGTAGTGGTTCCTTATTTCCTTGTCATGAAGGGAAATGGAATGTTAAGTGTGGACAGATTCTTTGGCAGCACAGAGAGTGGCTAGACACACCTTCATGCCTACTGTCTAACAGGATGGCCTCCAGCATATGCATTATTGCTTATGCTTTTGCTACCTGAAATATAGCTGCATGTTCTCTGATTTATTTTTATTAGCATTTTCTTTGACTGCGTGAGACAAACAGATCACATTTGGTATTTTATATACATGACTGAAAATCAAAGATTAGAAAGGTGATGAATCACATTTTAGTTATTTTATTCTAGTGTATGTGGGGGGTGTCTACATCTGATGAATAGAAAAGGAACAGCTGATTTCTCATTACGTGTTTGCTTTATTCTTGATAGACTATACAGAGTATCCTTTTTATGTGGATGCCTAAAGGATTATTTTTATCTATGGAAAGTTTACGTTCTTTTCTATAGCTCAAAAAAGGCTTGCAGTGGCAAAGTCTGAGAATAGATGTGCTAAATCAAGTGTTACAACACAGCTGTTTTATAAATACAGTAACATGTCAGTTATGTAGAATGTGTATGCACCTTTAAATGAGTAATAAAAATATATACTGCAGTAAAGGGAGTGGGAATATTTTCACAACAGTACGCTAGATAACACGGTCTTAATTGTTAAATAATGTTGTATATAAGGAGTCACCCTTGAACCTGTAAATCAAGAAGTTACCGCCTCACCTGCAGGATAATTTGAAGGAAAACCTTGGAAACTTGATGTGAGTGAGCCAAGTTGGTTATAATGTGTGGAATGTACCTTGTGGAAGTACTGTACATGCTTACAAAACTGGAAGCCTTGCCTGAGAGTGGTCTGCAGCCCTGGACTTTTGCTTTTAAGACAGCCTGTATTCTAGAGAGATTGTGTGTACTAAGAATATTGGATAAAAAGTGAAGGCATGTGTTTTGTTAGAATCTGCACAGTCAAATAGGCTATGATTTGGATTTCCTTTGGTTTGTGAAAATAAGCCTGTAATTTATGTTTTATTAAGTCCTGCCTCCAGTATCTCCTTGGAGTTACACTAGTGGTCTACTCCCTGGCAGTTGGCCAGAATTATTAATTCATTTACTTAAAAAACAAAAATAACAAAATGGTCGTAAGATGTACGGAACTAAAAACATACGGTTTATTGTATAAAATAAGGTAAGCGCTTTAACCACTTACCTGGTGGCTTCCTCAGACTATAATAATGATAGCAGCACAATATCAAATTTAAATACATATTAAATTACTCACATTTCACAAATTAATCACACTTGCTGCTTATGATATCATTTCCTTTCTTCCAAGCGAACCAAGCGCATGCTTCCTCTTACAGCACACATCATCCAGCTAGTAAAGTTCAAGTTTTTTAAAAAGACAGTCCAGTAAAATAACATCCGTAATAACCTCCTATTAAATTACACACCTATAAAATTTACATATACTTCTACATATATATAAATAAAAACTTCTTGAAAAACAAATCTGTTAGGGGAAAAATATAAAAAATAAAAAATGCACAATAAGCTGGTTGCATAAGTGTGCACACCTTTAAACTAATACTTTGTTGAAGCATCTTTTGATTTAATTACAGCATTCAGTCTTCTTGAGTACACACCTGCCATCAATTAAAGAGACTGATTAACCCCAAATAAAGTTCAGCTGTCCTAATAGGATTTTCCTGACATTTACTCAGTTGCCTGCTACAGCAAAAGCCATGGTTCACAGAGAGCTTACAAAGCATCAAAGGGATCTCATTGTTGAAAGGTATCAGTCAGGAGAAGGGTACAAAAAATTTTCCACAGCATTGAATATACCATGGAACACAGTGAAGACAGTCATCAAAAACTGGAGAAAATATGGGACAACAGTGACGTTGCAAAGAACTGGACGTCCCTCCAAAATTGATGAAAAGACAAGATGAAAACTGGTCAGGGAGGCTGCCAAGAGACCCAGAGCAACACTGAAGGAGCTGCAGGAATTTCTGGCAAGTACTGGTTGTGTACTACATCTGGCAACAATCTGCCATATTCTCCATATGTCTGGACTATGGGGAAGGGTTGCAAAACAGAAGCCTTTTCTTATACAGAAAAAATCTAGGCCTGGCTAAAATTTGCAAAACAATACATCGTCTCCCAAAAGCATGTGGGAAAATGTGTTATGGTCTGATGAGACCAAGGTTGAACTTTATGGCCACAATTCCAAAGGGTATGTTTGGGGCAAAAACAACACTTCCTATCACCAAAAGAATACCATCTGCACGGTGAAGCATGGTGGTGGCAGTATCATGCTTTGGGGTTGCTTTTCATCAGCTGGAACTGAGGCTTTAGTCAAGGTGGAGGGAATTATGAGCAGTTCGAAATACCAGTCAGTTTTGACCCAAAACCTTCAGGCATCTGAAGAGGAATTTCACCTTTCAACACGACAATGACTCCAAGCATACATCCATATCAACAAAAGAATGGCTTCACCAGAATAAAATTTAAGTTTTGGAATGGCCCAGCCAGAGCACAGACCTAAATCCAGTAGAAAATCTGTGGGATGACCTGAAGAGGGCTGTGCACAAGAGATCCCCTAGCAATCTGACAGATTTTGAGTGCTTTTGCAAGGAAGAGTGGGCAAATATTTCCAAGTCAAGATGTGCCACGCTGATAGATTGCTACCCAAGTTAACTGAATGTTGTAATTAAGTCAAAAGGTGCTTCAACAAAGTATTAGTTTAAGGGTGTGCACACTTATGCAACCAACTTATTGTATGTTTTTTTTTATTTTTTATATTTTTTACCCTAACAGATTTGTTTGTTTTTCAATTGAATTGTACAGGTTGTAGATCACATTAAAAGGTGGAAAAAATTTTGAAATGATTTATTGTGGTCTCATTTTTTATATCACAAAAACCTGGCATTTTAACAAGGGTGTGTACACTTTTTATATCCACTGTATATGTCTTTAAGCATGTTCTCAACTGTGTACTGCAGTATGGAGTGTGGAAACAGTATCACTGCAGTTGGTTGGATAACAATGTCTTAGTTATCAATTACTGCAATATAAAAGGAGAGATGGTGAAGCAGATAGACAGAGGGCCAGATTCAGGAAGGCTTACACGGAGTTCAAGAGTAGTGTAAGCCTCCGTGTAAGCCTCCTGATTCAGCAACAGCCCAAATCTCCGTGTAAGAGACAGCTAACACGTCTCTTACACGGAGTGGGCGTGGAAATGCTCAATACCTCATTTGCAGCTCCAAGATATGCAAATGAGGTATGTGAGCGATCCACGAAGCCCAAACCAGTCCGTGTAATGGACGTGTTAGCTGCAGAAATGTACTCAGCTGACAACTGAGTACATTTCTGCAAAATTAAAACGGAGCTATGTCAGCTCCAAATAAAGGGTGCATTTGTTATATTAAGCATGCCAATGGCCAAATATGTGGCCATTGGCATGAAAGTGTTGCAAAAAAGTTATATAACTTTTTTTTTTCACGGATTTATGTGTTTAACTAGCGCACACCAGCAAACGGGTGCGCTACCTAAAACTGAAAACCGTTGCTTATAAGCCCACAATTGTGGGATTTATGTATTACATGAAATGTCAATGGAGGGACTTGCAGAGCAAAAACAATATGGCCTCCGTTTAGTGGTTGTCAAGGGGGGGGAAGCTCCGTGTAAGATATGTAACTAAGCATTACTAGGCAATCCTATGTAAATGAGGCTTACAATACTGAATCACACTGCCACATAAGTAATGAGCACTTTCTGAGTCGTGTAAGAGTTAGAGAAGGGGGAGGAAGGGGGAGGAACAGAGTAAGAGGTAGGTGACATCATGGGGGGGAAGGATAGAAAGAAATGTACCAGATTGGAGGGCAATGTAAGGTAAGAGATGACAGACAGACACCAGGGAGGGAGGTGTGTCCCAACAGAACACTGGGAATGTCAAGAAATTGAGGGCATACGCTATCCCTACACTCTAAGTTTCTTGAAATACGTGCATGCGCGCGTGTAAGGCAGGTTCAACATGTGGGAGCATGTTGCAAACTGTTTACAACGGTTTGCGCGGGCGTGCACGTGTGTAAGGCGGTGTGCGCTTGCTATAGCATGAATCAGGCTAGCTAACACCGTGAACGGCTGTGTGCGCTGTAACACCGTAGGGATGTGTACACGCTTAAGTTACTGTGAGCGTGTTTAAGCCGGTGTGCACATTGCTCCCTCAGGAAACAGAGAGGAAATAGGAAACAACCAAAATACAGGGAAACTGCCAGAAGATACTACTAAAGTTAATTGGTGGAAACAATTAGAAGCAGGCAATTACACAGGCAGACTAGAAGCCCAACCCAGCACTTAAAACACAACAAAGAGCAGTGCAGGCTGTTTCTCACAAGAGATACTGCCAGAAACTAAGCTATCAGAGTTGAAACCTGAAAAAGCTGAACTCAGAGCAGAAATGCTAGGGGCTGCCATAGCTGTTATAATCAGACATAGGCGAATTGCCGAGGGTGGTGATAATGCAGATGCTGACAGACAACCCAGAGTGAGGAGAAGGAGAAGAGTATACAGGCCTAGGGTCACCTACCATGGGTTACATGAGCTGGAGATAGTAGAGCGCTATAGAGTGGACAGAGAGCTCCTGCAGCAGATTGTTGAGCTGTGCAGGCCACGCCTCACACACAGAACCAACAGAGGGGAACCCATCCCAGTGGAAACCAAGGTATGTGTTGGCCTAAGAATACTAGCAACAGGTACCTTTCAGAGACCAACTGGCGATATGATGGGGATATCACAGGCATCAGCCTCCAGGGTACTGCACCAGTTCCTGGATGCCATGTCACCACATGTCAGTGATCATATATATGTCCCTAGTGACCGTGAGGTTGTGTCCAGCAATATGCCTCTTCCAGCAAATAGCGGATACCCTGAGGTGCTGGGTGCAATAGACTGCACGCACATACGCATCAAGGCACCAGCCGGTGAGCGGGTAGAGTCTACATTAACCGCAAGGGATACCCTCCATCAACTGCCAGGTCGTGTGTGATGCCCAGGGCATAATAATGAATGTGTGTGCTGGCTGCCCTGGGAGCTACCACGATTCCCACATCTGGCATCTGACGCAGCTGTACCAATCATTTGCCAATGGGGACTTCCCACACGGACACCTAGTGGGGATGCTGGTTATGCACTCGAGCCGTGGCTGATGACACCCATCAGAAATGCACACACACCAACAGGAACGCCATAATGAGGCACACGCACAAACACGTAATATCATAGAGCGTGTGTTTGGGCTGCTCAAGTCACGGTTCCGTGTCTGGACACGCCTGGTGGAGCTTTGCAGTACACACCAACTACATGTACCCAAATGATCATGATATGTGCTATGCTACATAATATGATCCTGCGGAAACAGCTGCAGCAGGACCAGCACAGGGCTGGGCCAAACATCCCCACCATTGCCAAGGCCACCACAGGCAGGGGTGACTTGGAGGAGGAACAACCTGACCTTGTCCCAGTAGGCAGAAGGAGGCGTGCCCAGTATGCCCTGGCCTTGGCAAAGAGGCAACGATAGCACATATGCTTGGTCAGTAGGAACACTGGGACCGATACCCACTCTGACTCACTCATACAGTAACAGGGATGCCTAACATGACACAACCTGCTTCCAAATGTACAGGGAGTGTAGTATGTGCATCCGACAGAGGCAGCCCTGCAGCACCACCCGAGGCATGAATGCCATGTGTTAAGTAATGTAATACCATGTATCATATGCACACCTGAGGACCATGACTAACATCCACCCTCACCAATCATAAACCACAAAAACACAAACCCACCTCATAGCTATCACAAGGGATAGGAACCTAGATGTAATGCTACCCAATGCCAAAGGTATAAACAGCAAGATGTGTGCAGTGTAAATGCACACAGTATAGGGAATGCACATATCAGTGCTGTAATAGAAAACAGGGTCAAAGCGCACATCAGCACCCTGACACTACCAGGGTCACACCTCATACAGTGATGTACATGTGCAAAAACATGGAACAAGATACAAAATGAGGGTGACTACCAATAAATGGCATGGATAACCACACACCCCTGTTGTTACCACAACAAGAAGCAACATGCATTAGCCATGGTCAAACACCAATGGCTAAAACTGACTACTACTATATAGCTTGCTGCAGACCACTGTCCTAATAGCAGCAACTGCCCCAGGCCTATGTTCACAGGTTCACAGGTTCATACTAGGCTATCTGCCCTAGGGCATTTATAAGCCTAGACCAGAGTTCCGTGGAGTCTGCCGCACCTTCACTCTGACGGATAATTTGCCCATTATATTGCTGTGCCTCTGACAAGCAGTGATACTGAGGTTATCCCTGGGGCATACCTGCAATCTCCCATCCATTGATTAAGATCTCACTTGAACAAAGCCAGTGAGGTACTCAGCCTCACATGTACCAGGATGTTGTTCCACAGCATAGGGACTCTCTGGTTGAAGAATCTGTCCCTCCAGCACATCCTATTAATATCTGTGTTGAGGTTTAAATCTCCTGCCACTGTAGTTCTGATGGATGTAGAGGTCTTGAGGTGAAGCGTGTACATTAACTCAGGTTTGGACATGGCCTTGGATGTCAGGCACAGGTCACCTCTGAGCAGACGGTAAGTCACGGAATCAAGCTGGAATTCCTCCAGTCGGGCAGCATAAGAAATATGTTTGAGACCCTTTCTCCTCCTGTCGAGGAATTTGTGGGCCCATCCAATTGCCATAGGTGTCGGGTCATATACATGCTGAATGGGGCATTGCACTCAATCAATGGTCCGATGAGTGAAGAGTACAGGGGAACAATGACCTCCTGGATCTAGATGTGAATCCCTGCATGATGAGGTGGGCAATGTAGAAGTTCTACCTAACTACCCTGGCAACGTGAGTGTCAAACAAAGGTTACTCTCAACCTGGGTGCCCAGGTCCCTGATAACCTCCTGTGTGCTTAGAGGATTGCCACCTACATGGGAACTAGTGGTAACCTTGTTCTTCCCAAAGGGTATGGCTATGCATTGTTTAGTGTGTAATGTAAGGCCATGGCTCTGGCACCAGTTATCCGTGTCTATGACACCCTTCTGAAGGATGTCTGTGTCAGATGGGTGTCCAACTATGGTTCCCAGTCTGCAGTCATCTTCAAACTTTGTCAGCCATAATCCTGCTGTGTTTGCTTGTACTTCTGAAAAGTAGATGCTGAGCAATAGTGGGCCCAGGACTGAGCCCTGTGGGACACCACTTGTGACAGTTGTGGAGTGTGACATGGCACCAGCAAGTCTGAACCTGTCTGTTCTGTCACGTAGCCGGTTTGCAACCCATCTTGTGATGTATGGGTTCACATTTAAGCTGGTGATGTTTTCAATGATACCCGAGTGGGGTATTGTGTTGAAAGCCTTTGCCAGGTCAAGGTAGGCTGTGTGGAGTGCCTTGCCCTTGTCAATGGCCTTGGTGTCTGTTATGAAACAGTCAACCAAGTTTAAAAGGCATGATCTGCCCTCAACAAAGCCTAACTGGGTTGGATCTAATGTCTGCAAGTCCCCTATGTCCTCATCTATGACTTCCATTATGATCTTCTCCATAGCTTAGCAGACCCTGCTTGTCAAGCTGATGGGATGGTAGTTTCCGTGGTCGGTGTTGTCACCCCCATGTGAAGTGGGTCCACCATTGACATATGCCACTCCTTGGGAACATATCCTGAGTTGAGGCTAAGATCATACAGCTGCCCTGACTGCGGGTTTAATTCTTGAGTGAGTTCATGGAGCACAAAACCAGGGACACCATCTGGTCCCATGGATGCTGCGTCCTTTCCCTTGGATAGAGCAGTTCCCACCTGAGCATTTGAGATGTTTGGGGGGCTACAATCCTCTTTCATACATATCTCTCCAGTTGTGGTGGAGGGGTGGGTGGAGAAATCTGCACTGAACCTGTCAGCCAGTATGTTGGCAATGTCTGTAGGTTCAGTGATATTTACAGCATTCTGAGCCTATTCTGAGCATATCTGGGAGTTTCCTCCCAGGTGTGTAACGATCTATAAAAGGCCTCATTGTTGTCCCGTGAGCCCTTAGTGGGTTTACTCCCAATATTCGCCTTGGATGATTTCATGGGGAACTCAGTGTTTCACCTATATTGAGCAGGGGTGTCTACCCTTCCACGGATACCGCCTATGTTGTAGTACCTCCTTCCTTGTGTTGTAGTGCTTGTTTATGGCTGAGGTCCACCACACTGGACGCTTGCCTCTGGTACAACGAGTCTGTGTTTTGTTTGGGATTGCCTCATCCATGCAGTCTTGAAGGTGCTGGTAGAAGGCAGTTGTAAGTGATACAGTGGCTTGGGTAATGGTGTCTGCTGGCTTGGGGTTTTGAAAGAGACCACAACAGTCATTAGAAGTGTGTAGTCGGCTTCTGAGAGGTTCTGCACTGTGGTCTTTTCTATCTGGGGTGGAGGTGGGATGTGGACTTCCACTGAGAGTAGGTCATGATCTGATCTCACCAATGATGGGTATACCTCTGGTGTTGAACATTGTGAGCCCATGTTTGTGATGATGAGATCTACTATGTTGTCTCCTCTTGTGGGGATGGTGACTAGTTCTTCCATGGCATGTGAGTGTATGAACTCTAGGAACCTGTGGGCTAGAGTGTTGTGGCTGTAGTACTGATCCCAGTCTATATTTGGATAGTTGGGATCACCCAGTGTGATGGTGTTTGCAGGTACATGTATCCCGCCACTGTTTTCATGAAAGCTCTGTGAGGTACCTGAGTTTCAGAGGATGGCCTGTAACATGCTACAAACTTCAGAGCAGTCTTGCCTATGGTTAATTGCACCCGGATGGTGTACAATGCATCGTGTGTTGCCACCAACCATGAGGTGAGGGTGTCCCTGATGAATATTGCTATTGCCACCCCTCATAGTGGTAATATGTGTACTGCATAGATACGAAATATTGTGCCTCTGACTTAGTAGTGACACATTATGACCACCTTACATAATTGAATAATGTGACTATGCCTCTGTCCAGTCTGTGCCCCTGTCCACATGCAGCTGTCCAGATGTCTCTTGAAGAGAGTCAGTGAGGTACTCTGTCTAACATGAACTGGGATACTCTGCTAGAGTGTGAGATGCCTCTGAGTTATGACTCTGTCCCTTCAGCATGTCCTATACATGTATGTGCTGAGGTTCAAATCTTTAGCTCCCATGTTTCTGGTGGATGTGGATTGCTTGCAGTGGAGCATGTCTACCAAATCCTGATCGGACATGGTCTTGTATGTCAGGCATAGGTCACCTGTACGTATGTGGTATGACACTGAAAAAGCTTGTTTTAGTTATTCTGGAAGTATATGACATGTGTTGTAGATCCCTGATCGTCATGGTAAGGTACTTGTGGGGTCTCTCCAGCTGCTGCAAGTGCTGGTTGAGGTACATACCAAATGGGGCGTTGTATTCAAGCATGGGCCTGATAAGGGAGAAGTATAGTGGTACAATGACCTCCTATGGTCTGGATGGAATACCCTCCATGATAAGGTGGCCAAGATAGAAAGTCTGTCAAACAACTTTGGCAACATGGGTGTCAAATGAGATGTCACTATCTACATGTGTCCCCAGCTGTCTGATTTGTTTCCTGTACTCATTGGGTTGCTGTCTATGTACAGATCTGTGGGTACTGTGTTCCTCCCAAAGGGATGGCTACACATCAGTCGCAGTCAGTTTTAGGCCATGAGTCCAGCACCAGCTATCTGTCAGTGTGACGGCAGTCTGTAGGATGTGTGTGCTGGCTGATGTATTCACTATGGTGCCCAGGTTGCAGTCATCTGTAAACTTTGTCGGCCACAACCCTCCTATGTTTGCTTTCACATCTGAAAAGTAAATACCAAATAAGAGAGGTCCCAGGACACAACCTTGTGGGACACCACTTGTGACTGGCTTCGAACCTGACAAGGCACCTGCAATGTTGACATTATGGGTTCTGTTTCTGAGCCATTTTGCAACCTATGCTGTGACATATGGTGTTATATCTCAGCTGTTGAGCTTGTCTATGATGCCTGAGTGGGGTATTGTGTCAAAGGCCTTAGCCAAGCGCAGGTAGGTTGTGTGGACTGTGTAGCCCTCATCAACGGCTCTACTGACAGTTTCAAAGTAGTCAACTTGGTGCAAAACGCAGGATCTGCACTGTACAAAGCTGAATTGGGTGTGATCAAGGGTCTGTAGGACACCAATGTCTCTGTGTGGAAGCTCCATAATGACCCTTCACAAAGCTTTGCAGACAAGGCTGTTTAAGCTTCTGTGGTGGTAGCTGCCAGGGTCTGTGGAGGCATCTCCTTTGTGGAGTGGGACCACTGTTGCCGTGACGCCAGTGTTCAGGTACAGATCCTGTAGCAAGGCTAAGGTTAAATAGGATCTGCATATACAGGTTTATCTCCATCTGTAGTTCACATAGCATGCAACTGGGGATACCATCAGGTCCCATTGATGCTGTGCACTGCCTTTGCTGACTGCGGCTCTCACATGGACATCCAGGATGACAGTGAGGTTACATACAGCTGTGATAACTATCATGTCTTGGGGTGAGGGAGGGGTACATTGCACTGAACTGGTCTGCCAGGGTGTCAGTAATATCTGTCAGGTCCCTGGGATATAAGTTGTTGTGTACCAAATCTGAGCATATATGAGGGTTCCCACCCAGGCGCCAGACATAACTGAAGAAAGCAGTGTGGTTACCTTCATCGCCTGTGGTGATTTATGTCCCCAAGTTGAACTTGGGTGTCTTTATGTGAGAATGTAGCTTTCTACTACTGCTGATCACAGCTGCCTTACATTCTGGAGATGTAGCTCTGTCTTGCATTAGTATCCTTCATCTGTTATACAGTTTGTTTATGGCTGGGGTCCACCAGACAGGCCACTTTCCCTTGGTGGTGAAGGTGTCATTCTCATTTGTGATTGCATGGTCCATGCTTACTCGGAGATGTCCGTAGAAAGTGTCTGTGCAGGAGTCACCATTGTGTGTTGTGGTTTCCACTGGCCCAGTGGGCTTAATGGATACCATCTCAGTCCGAAGTGTGAAGTCAGCTTCTGAGCTGTTTGTCACTATACCCTGGTATCATACTAGCACTGACGCAGGGGTAAACAATACCGCAGAATTCACCAAACAAAATCGACATGCAGGCTTACAGATGCCCTAGGGGTAGCCTAGTATGAACCCATTATGATACAGATTGTACAGGACACTACAGATAACCCCAAGGCTGTTGCAAATGATGGTAGTAAGCATGTTGTTGATTCCTGGATATGCTCCGATCACACCGATATTACAAACAACATACCAGACACACACAGGTATGGCCAACATACATCCTGACATGTGCAGTGCAAACCCCCATAATGCCAAATACCTTCCCCAGCAGACTGCCGCCTCCCTGACATAGTGTCACTCTCACCTCAGGGTACGTACTCAAAGAGCAGTGTACATCAACAGTGGGTGTCCTCAACACAGTTGTCTCCTGAATGGATAGGAAAACAACCACCACAGAATCATGAGAGTTTTGGTCTGCACAGCTATGGAAAGGACCAGCATGTACCACAGACATAATGATATTGTGGATCTATTGACACCGACCCTACCCAGTGTGGGTTTACAAAGTGCAGACCCCACCCCTAAACATGTGTGACTCAGTTGAAACAGTACTTGAAGTCAGTGATGAGGGCAATGTGGTCCACACAGTGTAGCCGGACCTTGCAAAGCCTTCTGTACAATACCCTATGTGTTCCGTGATAGATTTGCTCACCAGCTGATATATACACCCCAATGTCATGGGAGGGTTTGCAAACCAGACCAACGACAGAACTGACATGGTCAGACATGCAGCAGCCATGTCAGACTACAAACCACATATAACAGGCATCCCACAAAGCTTGGTCCTGGGACCTTCACCATCTGGTATATATGCCCCATAGGTACAGGCCAACAAGTAAGGACTGTGCTGGAACATGTTTGTAGAGGACAACAAGCCGCCTGACATATCTGATACACCAGCTGACACAAGCATCCCATAAAAGGGCCACATAGAAACAGACAGCTGGTGCCATAGCCATGTCAGCATGTTAAATGGTGAAAACAGTATAGTCAGCCTCTGTGGATAATCCAGTAAGTGACCACCAATTCCCACATAGGTGTCGACCCATGACATTCCTAACATGTAATGCCAGAATGGAGGACACAAGGTGATAGATATCCTGCATTGGACAAAAATGTGGCTGTAGGGTTAACAGCAACAATCCATATACCAACCTAATCATGAGGGTTATGACATCTAGCTAAGGGGAGGTCATTGTGGTTTTGCAGTTATCTTTCAGCAGCATTACAAATGACCACAACAGCGCCTGTGTGGTGTACCTCAGCAGATAGATTCAGCAACTGTAAAGTCCACAACAGTACCTCACCAGGAGTATCAAAGAGCTGGAACACATGTAATGTGTCGCCTGATTAAACAGAATGCAGTTACACACACTGCCATGTTGGCCACCCAGACACAAGCTGTGCCTGATGTAGAAAGCCATGTCCAAGCTGTCAGCAATGCACATGCCGCACCTTGTACAATGTGAATGGCAGGGAGATATGCACATGAGGGACCTGAACCCCAGCACTGACATATATAGGACAGGCTGTACTGCATTATCCAAAACACAGAGGCCACCCCACACATGAGTAAACTAACACTACAGGTTGTCCATAAAGACACTGGTTGAGTCCCTCAACAGGAATCCTAATGAGTGGATGGGAGATGGGAGGTTTACCCTGGGTATCAATGTTATGTCACAGGTAGACAGAGGCACAGTATACTAAACAAGACATATGACATGTCAAACAACGCTTACAATGTGTTGATGGACAAACACATTCTCCGACTAGCATTAGGTCAAGATACCTCTTGAACACAGCCAGCAAGGTGCTCTGCCTCAAATGGACCAGGATTGTATTCCACAGCATAGGAGTCTCCGAATGATAACTCCATCCCTACAACATGTCCAACATACATCCCTGCTAAGGTGTCAGTCACCTGCACTAGTGGTTCAGGTGGATCTTCTGAGTCTGAGGTGGAGCATGTCCATTAATCTCTGTTTGGACATGGCCTCGCATGTCAGGCACATGTCACCTCTAAGCAGACGGTATGTGAGTGAATAGAGTGTGAGTGTCTTCAATCTGGCAGCATGTGACAGCTGTTGTGGTTCCTTGATCCTTTAGGTGGGGGACAGTCAGGGTGTCTCCAATTGCTGCAGATGTTGGGTGAGATACAGCCAGAATAGGGCATTTGACTTGATCACCGGTCTGATAACTGAAGAGTACAGGGGAACAATGACCCACTAGATCTGGATGTGAATCCCATCCTTATCAGGTGGGCAATGTAGAAGGTCTTCCTAGCCACTTTAGCAATGTGAGTCTGAGAAGAATGGCGACTGTCAACCTGGGTCCCCAGGTCCGTGATAACCTCCTCTGTGCTTAGAGGATTGCCACCAATATGGTAGCTTGGGGTCACCTTGCTTTTCCTGAAGGGTATGTCTACACATGTTGTGCACTCTGACTTCAGGCCATGGCCCTGGCACCAGCTATCAGTTACTGTGAGTCCCTTCTGAAGGATATCTGTGTGTGATGCACTGTCCACTATGGTGCCCAGTGTGCACTCATCTGCTAACATTGTCATCCAAAGTCCTCCCATGTTGGCCTGTTCTCATGGGAAGTACATGACAAACAATGGTGGCCAAGGACTGAGCCCTGTGTGACACCACCTGTGACCAGCCTGGAGTCTAACATAGTGCCAGCAACTCTAACCCTGTGGGTCCCGTCCTTAAGCCAGTTTGCAACCCATCTTGTGACATATGGGTTTACATTTCAGTTGTGAGGTCTTTCCACAATACCTGAGTGGGGTATTGTGTTGAAAGTGTTAGCAAGAACAAGGTAGGTTGTATGGACTGCCTTTCCCCAACAATGGCCTAAGTGACCAATTTGAAGATGTCAACCCAGTACAAAAGGCATGATCTGCCCCTGACCAAGCCAAAATGGGATGGGTACAATGTCTGCATGTCCCCTATATCATTGTTTATGAGCTCAATTATGATCCTCTCCATAGATTTGCAGACTACACTTGTTAAGCTTATGGGGCAGCAATTAACAGGGTCTGTAGAGGCACTGCCTTTGTGCAGATGTGCACAACTGACCTTAACCAGCCTGTTGTGCACACTATGGAAATGTAAATCAGTGATAGGACTGAAGCCCAGGATACTGACCACCACAGTGAAAGTACTGAAACACTACACTAGACAGTGCTACAGTGTTAGGTCAGTATGAACGGATGTTGACAATTGTGTGCAAAGTATCCCATGCAAAACCTGCAGGCACAGTATACTCCCAGTTTTGTTCACACAAAAGCATTCGGACAGTAACTACACAACATGGCACAGAACACACAACCATAAACTGGAGGTATTTGTTGAAGGTCACACTCATCCACAAATGTGATGGGCTGCAGAGTTCAACATATGTAAAGCCCACACTGGGCATGCTCACACACTTAGATAAATGAGACATCTTTCACACAACATGCCACAGGAAGGCTGAACTGGGCATGCTCACACACTTGGTCCAAATGTTACCCCTAGCAATGTGAAAACACACCAGAGGATGGTCGTCCCCTTTCTAGACACTGATCATGTAAGCACCCTATAAGTATATTGGAGAAAAGGATTCTCTCAGTAATCCGAATAGCGCTACTAATGCGTCCGCCTCTAGTGTCATAACATAGTTAGGTAGGGGTTTGAATCCAGCAGGTGGCAAGTGTGTGTGAAGGGGGTAAGTGTGTGTGTAAGTGTGTATGAAAGAAACATCCCTTTGGCAACTGGGAAAACACACCACAGGATGATCATTCCACTTTCTAGACTCTGATGATGTCAGCACCCTATAAGTATATTGGAGCAAAGGATTCTCCCAGTAATCCGAATAGCGCGCCGTGCTAATGCGTCCATCTCTAGTGTCATAACATAGTTAGGTAGGGGTTTGAATCCAGCAGGTGGCAAGTGTGTGTGTAAGTGTGTATGAAAGAAACATCCCTTTTGGCAACTGGGAAAACACACCACAGGATGATCATTCCACTTTCTAGACTCTGATGATGTCAGCACCCTATAAGTATATTGGAGCAAAGGATTCTCCCAGTAATCCGAATAGCGCCGTGCTAATGCGCCCA
The DNA here is from genome assembly GCF_019279795.1 of Protopterus annectens. Lineage (NCBI taxonomy): Eukaryota > Metazoa > Chordata > Ceratodontiformes > Protopteridae > Protopterus > Protopterus annectens. The sequence goes on along the minus strand of NC_056734.1, from coordinate 466,213,198 downwards.
TCTCTAGTGTCATAACATAGTTAGGTAGGGGTTTGAATCCAGCAGGTGGCAAGTGTGTGTGAAGGGGGTAAGTGTGTGTGTAAGTGTGTATGAAAGAAACATCCCTTTTGGCAACTGGGAAAACACACCACAGGATGATCATTCCACTTTCTAGACTCTGATGATGTCAGCACCCTATAAGTATATTGGAGCAAAGGATTCTCCCAGTAATCCGAATAGCGCGCCGTGCTAATGCGTCCATCTCTAGTGTCATAACATAGTTAGGTAGGGGTTTGAATCCAGCAGGTGGCAAGTGTGTGTGAAGGGGGGTAAGTGTGTATGAAAGAAACATCCCTTTTGGCAACTGGGAAAACACACCACAGGATGATCATTCCACTTTCTAAACTCTGATGATGTCAGCACCCTATAAGTATATTGGAGCAAAGGATTCTCCCAGTAATCCGAATAGCGCACTGTGCTAATGCGTCCATCTCTAGTGTCATAACATAGTTAGGTAGGGGTTTGAATCCAGCAGGTGGCAAGTGTGTGTGAAGGGGGTAAGTGTGTATGAAAGAAACATCCTTTTGGCAACTGGGAAAACACACCACAGGATGATCATTCCACTTTCTAAACTCTGATGATGTCAGCACCCTATAAGTATATCAGGGAAAGGACTTCCCCAGTAATGCGAATAGCGCGCTGTGCTAATGCGTCCATCTCTAGTGTCATAACATAGTTAGGTAGGGGTTTGAATCCAGCAGATGACAAGTGTGTGTGAAGGGGGTAAGTGTGTATGAAAGAAACATCCCTTTTGGCAACTGGGAAAACACACCACAGGATGATCATTCCACTTTCTAAACTCTGATGATGTCAGCACCCTATAAGTATATCAGGGGAAAGGACTTTCCCCAGTAATGCGAATAGCGCCAAGCTAATGCGTCCATCTCTAGTGTCATAACATAGTTAGGTAGGGGTTTGAATCCAGCAGGTGGCAAGTCTGTGTCAAGGGGGTAAGTGTGTGGGTATGAAAGAAACATCCCTTTTGGCAACTGGGAAAACACACCACAGGATGATCATTCCACTTTCTAAACTCTGATGATGTCAGCACCCTATAAGTATATCAGGCGAAAGGACTTCCCCAGTAATGCGAATAGCGCGCTGTGCTAATGCGTCCGTCTCTAGTGTCTTAACATAGTTAGGTAGGGGTTTGAATCCGGTAGATGACAAGTGTGTGTGAAGGGGGTAAGTGTGTGGGTATGAAAGAAACATCCCTTTTGGCAACTGGGAAAACACACCACAGGATGATCATTCCACTTTCTAAACTCTGATGATGTCAGCACCCTATAAGTATATCAGGGGAAAGGACTTTCCCCAGTAATGCGAATAGCGCTGGGCTAATGCGCCCGCCTCTAGTGTCTTAACATAGTTAGGTAGGGGTTTGAATCCGCAGATGACAAGTGTGTGTGTAGGGGGTAAGTGTGTATGATTGATATATCCCTTTGGCAACTGGGAAAACACACTACAGGATGCACATACCCATTTCTAAACGATATCACAATTATGTATGGCTTTTGATTACAGACATGCCATGTGTGTTGTGCACACACAGAATGCCCATGTATGTGGGTTGTCCCTCACAATAATGCATGACATTGATTACACCGGTTATGGCAATGAACACATGATGTATGTGTGTGCCAAATACACATATGTACCTGTGACTTTCAATAGTTACCATGTGTGATGCCTGCCACATGTGAATACATGGTATTTGCACAGGGTAACATTATGACCGTGGTCTTCTGTGCAGATGCTGCATGTGGGATGTGTATATACAGTGTGAGATGTAGATGCTATCAGCCTAGTAGTGAGGGATGCACACCTGGTCTGGGGCATAAGGTCTACATGTTGTTAATGTACAGGAGCTGCATGTTTTCACCTGTTGTGGGAGTGGTAAGACAGTATTCCATAGCAATGCAGTGACTGCATGCTAAGAACCATTCAGCTAGGGTGTTGTAGATACACTTATTCATTAGCATTCAGTAATTTGTCGGAATCCCTGGTGAGGGTCTGATGCCAACCAAGGTCAGGGGTCTACCAGCCTGTGTCACTTGCTCAGTGATCCCTTCCATGTTCCCTATCACGTATCCCAGTGAGCGACATCCCACATCAGCTGTGGTGGCATGGACAATGACTGAGTCATATGTGTCCATGCATCTGACTGACTTGTATGTTGTTGTTACAGTTTGGCCATGTGTTTCCATCTCATACATGTGATGTACATCAATGGGTAGGGATAGGGTTGACTGTGTACATGTGGCAGCTGTGACATTACTACATGACACACATATTCCACAACTGTACCATAGAGGTGACTGACAACTGACCTAGCACATGCTACCAGAGTATTGAGATTACATTGGTGATTGACAGCACATAGGGCCAATGGTGAAAAAGAGACATAGGTCCATAGGTTCGTACAGGGATATCTGCCCAGGGCATGTATCCACCTAGCCAGAATGTGCGTGCCTTTCAACATGCATTGTGAATCTGTCTTGCTATGCCCTTTTCCAAGGTTAGTATACTGTGCCTCTTTCTCACAGTGACACATAAGTGATACCCAGGGTAACCCTACAATGTCACATCCAGTCATTAATATCGCCTTGAGGATAGTCACTGAGTCAGTCCGCCTAACCTCTATTGGGATAATAATCAGGAATGAAGGGTGCCTCTGAGTTGTGAATGTGCCCTCCACCATGTCCTATGTATATCACTCCTGAAGTTCATGTATTTCCAGCGTGTATCCTGGTGGGATCTGGATATTCTGAGATGCAGCATGGCCATTACGTGAGGGTATGACCTGGCCTTCTATGTAAGGCACAGATTGCCTATGAAGAGGCAGTATGTCACTGAGTAGAGCTGCTGCTACTTTAACCAGTCAGTATGTGGCATCTGTTTGAGCACTTTGATCACCTTGTCGAGGTACATATGTGGTAGCCCCAGTTGCTGCAGGTGTCTGGTAAGGTGCATGCCGACAGGTTCATCATAGTCAATTATGGGCATGATGAGGGATGAGTAAAGGGCACAATGTCCTCCCCTGGCCTACATGTGGATCCCATGATGATGTGGCCCATATCACATGCTTACCTAACCACTTTGTCCATGTTGTTGTCAAATGGTAGGATGCTATCAACCCGCGCACCCCAAGGTCCATAATTCCTAGGTCTGCACTTACTGGATTAACACATATGTGGTACATTGTGGTCATTTACTGTTTGACAAAGGGATGACTATACTCTTTCTGTCATTCATGTTGAGGCCATGGCTGTGGCACAAGTCGTGTGTTTGCAAGAGTCCCTTTGGAGGATGCGGTGTTAGCTGTTGAGTTGATTATGGTGTTCGGTCTGCAGTCACCTGTGACGTGCTGAGCCACAGTACTTCCATGTTGGCCTGTACCTATGACAAATATATAATGAACATGACAGCCCCTAGGGCTTTGCCTTGTGGGACACCACTTGTACCAGGTTGGAGGCTGACATGGCTCCAGCAATTCTACCATGTGTGTTCTGCCCTTGAGCCACTGTGCAATACCCATAGTGACATAGGGGTTAATATGTACACTGGTGGGCTTCCCTAGAATGCACAAGTGGGGTATTGTATCCAAGGCTTATGCAAGGTCCAGGTAGGCTGTGTGGACCTCCTACCCCTTGACAGTGGCCTTGGTGACTGTTTCAAACAAAGCAAACAGGTTTGATAGGCAGGATTTGCCATTGACAAAGCCAAACTGTGTATGGTGACATGTCTGTAGGTCCACAATATCTAGATATGTGAGGTTCTTGATGATTCTTGCCATAGCTTTGCAGACAAAGCTAGTCAGACATATGGGGCTAGTAGTGTCCAGGATCCGTGACGGCACCACCTGCATGTTGAGGGACCACTGTTGCTGTATGCCACTCTCTGGTCACATATCATGTATTAAGGCTGGGATTGAACAGTGGTGTTATGTCTGGGTGTAGCTCTTCTTGTGGTTCATGTAGGACACAGCCTGGGACACTGTCTGGTCCCATTGATGCAGTGTTTACTGCTTTGGGAAGGGCATCTCTTACCTGAGCATCTGTGATGTCAGGGGAAGCACTGTGATGCGAGACATATGTTCCCTTTGGTGTGGTGGGGAGAGAAGGCAGCATTGAACCTGTCCACTAGGATGATGGCAATGTCTGTGTGTTTTATATTTTGTGTGACATATTGTATTACCTCTGAGCATATCTGGGTAGTACCACCCAGGTTACTAACATAACTACAGGCAGCCTTGTGATTATCCTCAGTGGCTTGTGGAATCCTCTCTCAAAGATGGCCTTAGACAATCATATGGGTGCCTGTAGTTGTCTTCCAATACTCATCAGTGGTGCCTTCACATTTTGGGAGGTTGTTGTATCATGTAGTGGCGCCATCCTTCTATTGTATAGTGTGTTTATGGCTGGTGTCCGTGCCCAGGACATCTGTCTTTGGAGAATTGGGTCATGCTTTCATATGTGGCTTCATGATCCATGCATTCCTGAATGTGTCCACAGAATGCCTCTATACAGGTATCTGCAGTCTGGTCCATAGTTTCAACAGGCCTTGGGCCTTTGAAGGCTTCCACATCATTTATGAGGGGTGTGCACTTGCTTGACATGAGCTGTTGACAGACGTGCCGCACTCCAGACAGAGCAAGGGAGGGTCACAGTCAGCTACCTGTTGGGACGCACCTCCCTGGACCACATGGAAAGAGACACAGAGGAGCTCTTACAGCACCCTCTCAAACTCAGGTCTCCCACACAGCCTTCATGCTGACACAGGAGAGTTTAGATTACTCTGCAAACACCATCATACTGGGTGATGCCAGCTACCCAAACATAGACTGTGTACATTACACAGGCCACAATACCCAAGCTCTAAGATTCCCATTGATCAGACATTCTTTGGCTATGGAACAGGTAACCAACCTTCCCACAAGAGGGGCAGATATACTAGAGCTGATCTTTACAAACATGAGTAAAAACTAATCACCACTGGGAGTATATCCTCATTGTTGCAATCAAACCATATACTAATCACACTGGTGTTCTGGATCCCCACATATGCAAACCTCCAACACATCGATGTGTGTGTGGAAATGTCCCTATTAGCAACCGTGACAGTATCGCACAGGATGCAGATCCCCTTTGAAATAGTGATGATGTCAGGACTGTATAACTATATCACCTGTAGTAAAGTCCTCCAGTAATTTGCATAGCGCCTGCTAATGTGTCTTTCTTCAGTGTCATAACGCACTTAGGTGGGGGTTTGAATCCTGCAAAGGGAATGTATGAGTGTGGTTTATGTGTGTGCACTATGCTGGGAGGGTTAACTGCCTTTGCCAACTGGGAGAACACACTACAGGGTGCACATCCCTCCTCCTACACACAGATGATGTCAGCACCCTCTAAGTACAGCATTAGTAAACGTTTCTCCAACTACTGCAAATAGCACACTCTGCTAATGTGTCTGTTTCTACTGTCATTGCACAGTTAGGTGTGGGTTTGAACCTTGCAAATGGAAAGTATGTGGTTTACTGTTGGTGGGGTTAGTGTGTGTGCACAATGATGGGGTGGGATGTGGCTTTTGCCACATGGGGCTATGCACTGCAGGGTGGTCATTACCCTTAACAAGCAGTGATGTTGATAGCACCCTATACAAACAAAACTACAAAACAGAAGGTGTTGGTACTGATAACACATGTAAGGTAACACTTGTTCAAGTAATGTCCACAAAACGGAGTAGGATAATAAAACATTTCTTTTATTCTATACAGACAACATGACTACAGACAACTAAGTGCCAGTACTCAGTATAGTGTTACATGCTACTTGAACATGCACATGTACCCGAATATACCTAGATAGTGTTCTGAAGCCTGAATGTGGCGAGTGTGTGGATGTGGGATGTGTCTGTGTGTGCATTTCCGCATGGGAAGCATGTTTGCTGTGGCAATCAGGGTACTACAGTACCTGATGCACATTACATCTTCCAACTGATGAGGTTGCCTGCACCCTGTGAGTACAGGTAGAGAAGGGGATGCCAGTAGTAAACAACATAGTGCACTTCTGAAATGTGTACCTGTCATGTATCAACAGCTACTCATGTAGGGTGATAAATAATGGGAATGGCAGGTGAGCGTGTGCATGTGTGTGGGTAGCAGGGTGTGTATAAATGCATGTGTGACAGAACAGATACATGTAGCTGAATCTACATAACAGCACAAGATGCACATTGCCATAGTCAATGTTAGCATGTGATGGTGTGCAGCAGGTACACTTTGTTAAGTAGTATGGGTGCAGATAACAATTGAGGACATTCATACAGTTACTGCAGCAGGACTGATGGGATATACACACATTTATACTGCAACACACAACAGTTACCAACATGTTACTACTTATACACATCTATAGTCACCCTGTGCATCAGCAACGTGTTTACCTTTACCTGCACCGATGTTGTAGTATGCAGGAGGTGGCACAGTGTCATCATATGCACAGGGTGTGGGTTAGATATGCCCAAGACCGCCACTGGTAACACCAATTGACATGTGTGTGTATGTGTGTTTGTGAGGGGCAGCAGTACAGGGTGGACCGTTGTTGGTGCAGTGTGTGTGTGTATGTGTTTGCCCTAGGTGTTAGGTTTCTGCATGTGTGTAAGCACGCACACAGTCCCACATAATGGCTGCCATGTACAGGGTTTTGTGGACAGCCACAGACTGCACCTGTCAGGTCATCCAAATCAGTGTCTGTGGGCACGGACACGGTACCTGTGCCTGGCAGGGTGCTACGGGTCAGATCCGTACTAACCCAGACTGGGTACTGTCAACGGAAGCAGGGGTGTGTTGACTGGACACAGTTCCCTGTTGGGACTGTCCAGAGCCACGTGCACGTGGTCTCCTGGGGCGCCTGGATGACAGCACAGACCCAGCATTGCTGGGGCTGGTGCGGGCACTTGAGGCGCCGAAAGTGGGCCCGTTGTCGCCCATGCCACTGCCAGCTGGTGCTCTTGCACCATTGTTATATTGTATAACCATTGCATATTGTATAACAATAGTAGGAGGCTACTGCAGCACAGGGCAGATTCACATGACGGAAGGCATCTGTTGTCTGCAGTGTTAAGATGCTTCACATTCACCAAATGCACAGATATTGCCAACAATTTTGCAGACAGTTTAGGTGCAGGTACCCCCCCCCATTGTCCTACACACGTGTTATTAGTTATCCCAGATGACTGTAACCTCCCTATCCTCTCACATGTCCAGGTGAGAGCCACCCTCATCATTGCAGAACACATATCATCACTGTTACGGAATGGTATCCCTGGATGTGTGCTACATTCACCCCTGGAGGACATAGCACCACAGGACAGACTGATATTAATCCATGGCCATACTACAGGATATGTACCTGAACAGTGCCATACATACACAGTGGTCCCACACCAATGAGGAGGAACCTCTACTGACCCTGGGAACTACTGCATCATATGCACAACTGGCCTTGTGTTCTAAGCTATGGAAGTGTTAGTTATGGCCCACATGTACAACAATTTTACATATGTTTATATTTCATGACTATCTACACACAACCTATCTCATGGACATACCTATTGATAGTGAACTATGATACATTTGAGGTGTCACAGTATACACAGGATTAACCTGCTACTTTGCATTACCTGTGTTTGTGGCAGCTTTTGGTGAGTCAGTCGTGCTGCTTGTATTTTGCTGCTGTTGCTGCTGCTGCTGCTGCTGTTTTGCTGCTTGCTGTCAGTATATTTTGTTTTCTCTCTGTCTGTCTCTCTCTCTCTCTTTCTCATTCGGTTAGTGCAATGACTGTATTGCATGAGTGGAGTGTGGGTACTGAATACTTTTGTAGGTATCTGCATGGATCCATGTGATGGCCTCTGCACCAATTGTAAGGCAGCATTTGCTAATTGCAAGCAGCTGGGTGTGTACTAATTGCATGTCTCACTGTGATTTCAGGACACTGCTATAAAAGGGTATGTGAGATAGGCGTTGCCCTTTCAGATTGTAGGGCGTGGACCATGCTGGTATGCTGTTGACAGTGTTCTGTGAGTGTGAAGGTTAGTACATCTCCCATGCTTCATGCTGTGTTGTAGATTCAGGTTGCTGCATTTATCTTGCCTGTTCCCTGTAGTGAGTGTGTATGCATACTGACACCTACAACTATATGTCATATGTATTGCTATATGAATATATATATATATATCTGTGTACATATACATACTTTCATATATGTACATTAGCTGACATTATTGGGTACAAGCTAACAATTAGCAGGGCTGTTTCCATTAACACTACTCTAGTATGGGAATCCAGTAATTGGGACTATAAAAGTCTGCCTGACATGCTTTGGGTAGTAGACATACTATATTGCCTTTATCTTCATTCCTACTATTACATGTTCCACTTATTTAGCACTATATTCCTGTATGAGAGTCATGGCTTAGTGGTAGGTCATACAGACTAGTGTTACAATGGTCTTGTGGTAGGGCCTACTAGTATGCTCATATTCTGCTTTTGGGTTGAGTATAGGGCCTATCAATCACAGTGCTAGAGGCACCTTTAAGCAGTTAAAGGGCTTAGTAGGTCTCACAGGAGCCAGGCTGTGTTGCAGATTCTGGTTGCTGCATATATCTTCACTGTTTCCTGTAGTGAGTGTGTATGGCTAGTGAGACCTACGATTATATTTCATATGTATTAATATATATTTATATATATGTATGTGTTGATATACATACCTTCACATATGTACATTACCTTACATTATTATGTACAAGCTAACAGGTAGCAGGGCTGTTTCTGCTCACACTGAACTAGTATGGGAATCCAGTAATTTGGCCATTAAAACTCTACCAAACATGCTTTGACTAGTACATCTCCTATATTGCCTTTATACTGATTCCTACTATTACATGTTATATTTATTTTAGCAGTGTGCTCTTCCACAGCAGGCATGGCTTAGTGGTAGGTCAAACAGACTAATGTTACCTAGGTCCTGGTTTCAAGACTGACAGTGGGAATTTTTACTTTGCAAACTTTCAAACTGAGTACAGGACCTGTCAATCGAAGTGTTGAGGCCACCTGTAAGCAGTTAGAAGGGTAAGTAGGTCACACAGGGGTCAGGCTGTGTTGCAGATTCAGGTTGCAGCAATTATGTTAACTTTTTCCTGTAGTGAGTGTGTATGGCTACTGAGACCTACGATTATATTTCATATGTATTAATATATATTTATATATATGTATGTGTAGATATACATACCTTCACATATGTACATTACCTTACATTATTATGTACAAGCTAACAGGTAGCAGTGCTGTTTCTGCTCACACTGAACTAGTATGGGAATCCAGTAATTTGGCCATTAAAACTCTACCACACATGCTTTTGATAGTACATCTCCTATATTACCTTTATACTGATTCCTACTATTACATGTTATATTTATTTTAGCAGTTTGTTCTTGTAAAGCAGGCATGGCTTAGTGGTAGGTCATACGGACTAATGTTACCAAGGTCCTGGGTTCGAGACTGACAGTGGGAATTTATTTTTCTTAGCAAACTTTGGAACTGAGTACAGGACCTGTCAATCAAAGTGCCATAAAGGCACTTTTAAGCACTTTAAACCAGGTCTGCGCTGCTTATGCTGAGCTCACGATGCAAGACTGGCGGTGAGCTCCGCTAACACAAGACACCCGCTTATTTTCTTTGAAAGAAAAGAAAAGGGGTGACAGGAAAGTGGTGAAAAGGGGTCACAAAGAGGGTAAGACAGTAGGGAAAGAAGCGTGGGATTTGCAGGAAGGGTGTAGGTAAGGCCCATAGATGCCCATGTCTTTGCAGCAACAGCTGTATATTTCTATGTATTTTGGTGAGACATTTGAAACCTTCCACCTCTGAGAGAGGTGTCAGGACAACATTAATATTTGTTGTACAGCCAATTGTAATTAACAGTTTAGATGTTCAGCGGACATGTCTGCGACATGGACAGCTATGTATGGGGCGTAATTTTTGTGGGACAGAGTGCCCTTTTTTTTTTTACAGGTGAGAGTGGTATGACAGGTGAAGGAAGTCGGTAAAGCTGGGGAGGTAGGTTGGGTAGGTTAACAGACAAGACAGACAAGACGATACAGGGACGGTGTATGACACACGGGGGTTACACAATTGACGGGACGGAGGTTGGGATATCTGAGATGCACGAGCCCACAGATGGCAACAGTGGAACTGATATCCCCACCCATAGGCAGTTGCCACTGTTCCTTCACAGCCCAGGACGGGCTGTGCTGGGGCTGTGTAGGCGGGCAACGGCCGGGCCGTTAGCTGTGCCACACGAGCCTCGAGCTGGCGAGGGGTCCAAGAACAGTGTCTTGATCTCCCACGCACCACAGACCGGACACCGCTGAGGGTGAGTGGACGAACCCTCCGCCACACTTGCAGAGGGGGACGGGCCCCATCCCCTGCAGCGCTTCCACCCGAAGGTGGCACAGGGCCACCGGAGGGGGTCCGCCTGGGCACTAGTGCCAGGTGCAGTCACCAGCTGAGGTGGGAGAGGTGGGTCCGCTGGGACCTGCCGTCGCAGGCGCTCTAGGTTTGTGAGTAGTTATGTTAGTTTGGGTTAGTGGCATTTTATTCCATTCAGATTAGTTGTAACAGCATGCATTGGTATTCCCATCAAACAAACACCCAGATATGGACACCATTGAACAAGGGGCATATCAATATCACATGCATTATTTGAACAGCAAAACACAGTCAAACGACATGCAGGGTTGATTAATGGCAACAGGCCATCGTATTTGCAGGTATGAACAGGGCACATGCACGAACAGACATGCATATATGTTTGGAACGGACAAATGTCCATGATTAATGAAATGTTCACATACCATTATTTAGTGGATGTTGTTATATGGAATTACAGGGTTGGGTGGGGATAGAAAGTGATGACACATTCATATGTTAAACATTAATTCACATTTATCATAGATACACAATTAAGTTGAGGCTGATGTTTCAAAATAATCTTTATTTGACTGTCATGCTACACCTGTTACACATACATCACTATCCTACTTATTTTGAATTTGATCAGATACATCATCCTGCTACACTTTGATGACAGGACAGGGGACAACTATGGCTGTTTAGTCTGTCAGATAATCATTCATTCTATCTGCAAATTGTTTACTGTTATCACCATATACAGATTTTGAGCTAGACATTCAGATTCAGACACACTGAAATCAGTTTGGGATGTTAATTTGTACTTCCCACATGCATTTAGTTCTGTAAAACACACTGAGGCTTATATATTCAGGGGTTATTACTACTTTATTTATTCATACATGAGCATTTCTGTCACTCTCATACATTCTGCAACTTCACAGTTCAGGTTGGTACTTCTAGGCTTTGTTCACATATTAGACCTGTGGTGATTCAAACACTTTCCAACAGCCTCACTTCTGTCATGATTCAGCATTTCAACAGGGTATATATCTGACATGTGACTACCTCAGATTCTGAAGCTGTACTCTTGAGACTATACTGCAGGTTACAGTATATTTAATTAATGATGGGACATCTGTATTACAGCACTGTTTAATCCTATCAATTATATTTCCAGTTACACTTGCATACTGATGAACTTGTTGCAGCCATACCTGCAGACGCTCAATTCCTGCTTGCACATTATATTACTTTTAATCAATACACTGCACTGTTCTGATACATGGTACATAATAATATTTATTTACAAGTACTGGGTGGGGTTACTAACCTGCATGGTGGCGCAGCCGCACCAGCCTTCTGGCGTGCATCTCGACATTCGCAGAGCGGACACCTGCAGCTGTAATACAAAGGGAATAATATTGACTACATATCTCCATGGTATCAGCTGGTTGAAATCCTTACATACATGGGTAAAATGTGACTTACTCAGTAGTGGGGCGCTGGGCATTTGCCGGGCCTCCTGGATCCAACGGTTCAATTGGTCCTGCTTATGCCTCTTCAGGTCCGCATGGTGGTGACGGACCTGCTCACCAGTGCGTGGAATGCCAGTAGCACTGGTCAGCTCACGAGCCAACTGGTCCCACGCCTCAGCCCTATATACTCCCCATGAGACCTGGCCCTGCATGAGTTGGGCCTCGTGATTATGGACAAGGAGCCAGACCATGTATCTGGACTCCTCAACGCCCCAACGCTGTGCTCGAAAGCAACGCCCCTCACCTACTCCACTCATGCTGACTGCAAGTCTGTTCTACAATCAGTTATGCTGTGTATTCCCGCGTATGGGGCTTATATATGCCGCTTTTCTCGCACCTTTCTCTGATTGGCCGCTTTGGAATTGTATCTACTTCACTGTAAATGCTTTCTCATGCTCCATTCTGGGTTTTATCCCATATATATGCTATTTCTGCTTTTCTAGGTATTGCTGTCATGGCTTGGTGGTTTAGTTCCTTGACTCTAGTGCATGGTATCCTGTGTTCGAATCTGGCAACTGCTTTTTGCTTTTCCTGACAGAAATGAGTTGAAGACCTGTCAATCAAACATGCCAAAAGCACTTTTAAGCACTTTAAACCTGTTCTGCGCGGAGGTTACGCATGCGCACTGGCAGTTAGCTTGTGGGAGCGGCGCGCAAACGGTGTGCGCTGGGATAAATCTTAATTGGCTAGTGACACACATGTTCAGCTAATTGCACACAGTTTCAGCCTGTTTATCCGCTGCTTGGCAACGGGCACGCAGTTTGCAGCTTTTTAAACACTACTCGCTACGGGCACTCTGTCTCACGGCAGCTTAGCTATCAGTACATTTCTGACTATTTTTATTCTTATGTTACTTCAAAATATATGCTCTGTTTCATTCCATTTTACAAAAGGGAATACATTTACATTTGTACAATACTGTCTGGGGCTTTTTAGTGCTTATTTACAAAAATAAAAAAAAGGTTGTTGTAGGGGCTCGAACCCTGCCTGCCTACTCATAGGGCGGGTACTCTACCACTAAGCTATTATTTCTTGGCTTACTTTGCATATTTAGTTCTTATATCCTTTTCCCTGACTGCTAACTGTGATTGCGCTTAGTAGCACACCAAGCACACAGTAGCAAACATTTACGGGTTTAACAAAAAAAAAAAAAGGTTTTCATTTACTTTTATGACATCTCTTCACTTTATACACTGATGGCCAGTCGGGGCATGTGTTGTATAGTGTGTTTATTCACATTTTCATGGCCTTTCTCGTGGCTGTTTACTTTCAGCCATTCTAGTTTTCCGGGGGCGTGTCCACTTGCAGAGCTTAGCCTACAGACACGCTTCTACTCTCTTACACGGACCGTGTAAGAGTTACTGGTGTGATTCAGCATGCCTCATGCACCTCATGCATATGCATGACATGCTGACATCACACAGTTTAACTGCAGCCTCCGTGTAAGAGTTATAACTCTTACACGGAGGCTTCCTGAATCTGGCCCAGAAAGTTACCTCCTGATTAAAGGACTGTATAGAGGAAGACCTTGAGAGTGTTGATTCAGAGCTCATTAGAAGCTACCTGTGGACTGTATTTGTGAAATAAACCAGGGAAACATCTGCATTTAGAGCTGAAAGTTTGGACCTGCATGAACTCTTTCTTTTTTTGTAGTAAAAGGCAGCCCATATCAAGTTTGTGAATGAACAAAGATACAGGTTAGTTTTACTTCTGAAGCTAAAAAAACAAATGGGCAGACTTTTTATTTGTAATTTAGTAAATAAACCTGAGTTTTTATATATCTGTTGCCCATAGATATCAGCCTTTCACCTTCCAAATGTGGAACTCTACCTCTTACAGTGTGGAACAAATGGGAAAAATGTGGAAGACATACTTACAACTTCGACTAAGAAGCTCATAACAGCCATGATATAACTCCCAAAACTTTCAAATGTGTTGTACAGATATAAAGAAAAGAATGCTGACTGTTATCAACAGACCACTCTCTGTTTCTTTGGTATATCGTATAATTTCAGGAAATGCTTTATATCTCTTTCTAGCCAGTAAGGACATGTTTTACCTCAAACTAAAACAGACCTTTTATATTTTTCACAGTTTAAATACCATTTGCAAATGTTAGCTAATTCTTTTGGATTGCTGTTTTTTTCACATGACTTGTTAAATGAGTTTTCAGTGTGTTTCACACACAGCTGTATCATGGGAACCATCACAGATATATAACATCCAGCTGTCATTCTCCACATTATCTGTGCAGTTTTTAAAGTCTTCTGGTTAAATCACTTTCTTTTTGCTTGTTACTTAGAGCAGAGCTCAGAAAAGTGTCAGTACAAAAGTATTTAAAAAGAATAAATAAATATTGGTAAGTGGTCTAGAAGAGAGTTAGTGTTGCTTCATCAGCAGGTGAGGAGCTGAGGAAAATAGACATTTAAGTGGACTCCAAGTTTACACAAGACATACACTGGCCCATTAAAAGAATGGCTGCCATAAACAATGTAACAGAGGAAAGGTCCACCAATCCTAATTAGCAAAATTTAAAACAAAAAGAGAATCATGACATTTTAAAATGTAATTATTATGTCTAACCTCATGTTTTAGCAGGGAAGATGACAGGAGCAGTTGGATCGGGTTGGGGTAGGGGCGGTCCAGTTTGTGTAGGTAGGATAAGTGTCTGTAGATACATAATATGATAGTTATGTCTATCCACTCATTTTTTTTAAATGATCTAGTGCCCCCCCCCAAAAAAAAAGAAAAAAAAAAGGTTTTTAACAGTAGCAAATTGCTTGGTGTGCATCTAGCTCAACACTAGGACCACACGAAGTGCAGAAGACAGCACTTTGCTTCTGTCTGTAGAAGCAGTATCAGAAATCATTTCTGTGCCAGCATTCAGAAACGCCAATACATAAATAAATGCCAGTACTACAGTTGCACCCCTTAACACAATGCACCTGAGGCAAGTGGTCCCTTGGCCCCACCCTGCTTGAACTTCTGTATGGGAAGATTAAAAACATTGTTTTCCCTTTTCAATAGGAACTGATTCTTTTAGCTAATGTCTCCAATGCAAGAATGAAGACTCTCAGGGGGAGCAGGCAATACATTGAAGTACTGTTATATATTTATCCCTCTCTTGATATCTTTCTGATTACCAGAATGTCAAATATTTGGAGTATTATATAATATTTAACCCTTGCCATGTGTTGTGAATCTAAACATCCATTAGTCCTGCAGCTTTGTTAATTTAAATGTTTTAACACATCCTTTAGTTATTCTTTTTCTGTTGTGTCCTTTTTAGTAGGCGTTGAGGGCTGTTGATATAGTCTAGATATTTTTTTAAACACACCTTTATTGAATTATCACTTATGACATAGGCAATTTTACATTTATACAAAATTAAACTGTATTAACAAATTAACAGCAACAATCATTATACTTCACATATATTGCTATATATATCATATAATCTTAGCAACATTATGTAAATTATTCAATTCCTGCTCCCTGTTTTTAAACCTGAAACATGTTTATTAAACCATCACTTATGACATAAGCAATCATACATTTATATAAATGAAAAAAATAACACACCGACAAAATCCTAGTTGCAAGTACTTTTACATCACAAACCGTACTGCCACACTCAATGTAGTCTAGATATTGATATAATTTCCCACTGTTCTACTTGAGTGTGCATTGTCTTATACCATTTCTCCTTGAGTGCTTTTGATTGCTGGAATTAAATTCCTATGTCTATTTCCCTTATATTTCTGTGTCAGTAACCTTAGGTTGACATGCACATTAAACTGCCAGATGCCTTGTATTTTGATACATTTTGTCTCTGCCTGGGAGATAGACAGAAATGTAACTTCTCAACCAAAAACTGCCTGCAGTGTTTTCATTAGTAATTCAACTTCTGCCTTTAGGGCTTGTACTTTGGTTCATAAGTTCATAGGTGTATACTAGGCTAACAACCACAGGAGTCGTTTTAAGCCTAGTCATGTATCCCAAATGTATCTTACAAGTTTAGGAACTTTACAGTTATTTTAAGGAGTATGTGTAGGCTTGGTCTTGAGTGGTCTGGAATTTACAGGCTGCCTCTGTCCATTAGGAACATAGGTGCCAGACCAGGGGTGAATACCAGATTCCCAAATCCACCGGTCCAAGTTATGGTTGAACTGGGTTATGGAGGAACTCTGTTTCATAGGCATGGTAGGTCTGTTTCAGAGAAGGGGTAATCTCTGAGGCATATATCTGTCCCTCCAACATGTCCTATTTATGTTGCAAACAAGGTTTAAAGCCCTTTATTTGGTAATTCTGATACTATTTGTTTTGTGGATATGCATAAGTGGGATCCAAAGATGGCATGTATGACAGGCATAGAGCGCACCTCAACAGTCTGAAGACCAAGTACAAGGATAGGCCTATGTAGGACATGTTGTTTACACCCTTTATTCTTTTTGTGAGGAACCTCTGTGGACACTCCAGTTGTTTTATGGTCCTTGTCAGATACATACCAAAGGGGGCATTGTACTCAATGACTAGATTGATGAGTATGAGGGCTGAATACAGTGGACTCCTCTAGTGACCGGCTTCCTTGTGGAGGTGGATTCCCCTATCCTAACGTCTCTTAGGTCACATCTAAGAGCCACCTGGTTACGTAGCAGGTGACACAGGGGGTTTTGCTATGTTCTGTGAGTTTGTCTACAATGCCTGAGTGGGGGTTTTGTATCAAATGCTTTGGCCAGGTCAAGGTAGGAAGTATGTACCATTATGACCATATCCATTGCTTTGATCTTCTTGAAGATGTCAACAAGGATGATTAGGTATAATCTGTCCTTGACAAAACCAAACTGGGTTGGATCCAGTATCTGAAGATTTACTATGCTATTTTAAACCATTTCCATAATAATTCTGTCCATGGATTTGCATATGAGACTAGTTAGACATGTTCTTTCATTACTAACTTTGATTGCAAAATTATCTCTTTTTGAAGTGTAAAAAGTTATTCCTCTTTTAAGTAACTATATTGTAAGCACTTTTCTTGTTTCTCCCTTCATCTGCTATAATATCAACTCTTTTTGCTGCTTGAATTCCATCCCACCATTTCAGTCTCACTTCTATTATACTTGGAATATTATTATTTAGCACACTTTTACTATATGTTGCTATTATGACATTGCTTCTTTAGTTTTCCATTTGTAATGTTCCCTTTTCCATTGTGGTTGCATCTAATATTCCCTCATTATGTGTATAATAAAAATAATGGAAGATTTGTCAGATGTGGTGCTCATTTTTATCTGAATATCTATTAAGGGGGGATAACTGTGATTCCCTCATTATAGCAAAATAAGCCCTGTTTGCCTTTGCTACATGGTTTCAAGAAAAGGTAACCTGCAACCCATCCTTATGAACATTTTTCCATAACCTCCCTCAATTATTTTCCTTCATCTTTTCCAGCACCACAGTTCTTGCATTAGCATATTTTCTTTCCAAAAGCCTGTCTTTATTGACATCTAAGATTAGATTGGTCTTCTTTTATAACTTGAATATAGTTACTTTCCTTCTGTTTATTCCAGCTTCTAAAAATGAAACAAAGAAACTAGAGTTATTCTCATCTGAAGTACATCAAACAAACAGCCAGCAGAAGATGGGGAATAAAAACACCTTTTCTTGTAAATAAAAAGACAGACCGGTTTCGGCCCAAAAGAGCCTTTATCAATGTGAAGATAAAGCATTAGAGCACCTCAAAATAACCAGTGATACACAGTGACTAATTAATAATTAATTCAGTCCACAGGACCACTTGAAAATACACCATTCACCAAAAAAAAAACATATTACAATCTGTGGTGGTGGTGCTGCGGTAGGGTTGTCGCTTCACAGTAAGACGATGTCCTGTTCGATTCTCAGCTAGAGCGTCTTCTGTGTGGAGACATGCGTGAATGGGCGTACCTTCGTTGAAGGTTGTGCGTCAGGGCTGGCAACTCGGCACGTAAAAATCTACTGCCAATCATTAGTGGACCGGAGTTCTGCTGTGGTGACTCCTAACTGGGAAAAGCTGAAAGACTCAACAACCAAAAAACACATTATATTGCTGTCAGGACAAAATGTTAATAAAAAAGAATAATAGAAAAAAAAAATATGCATAAATCATTAAAAATTATAGATGTTCATTTAGACCTGGTGGAAATAGTCCACCAAGTCTAATTATCTAACTTTTTCCTTTTTAGTTAGTATCTCATGCCATCTGGCTTTAATGAATTTGTGTCCACCTACTTTATCAATGATAGTAAACTGGAAAACAGCATTATTATGCACAAGGGTATGCTTATACAAGGCATTGGTAATGACTATTTCTCATATTACTAAGATTTTCAGACATGCGTAACTTCATGGGTATGGACGTTTGTTCAATATAAAACGCAGAGCAATTACAAGCAGCCAGATAGATAACCCAATCACTACTGCAGTTAGCTAAAGATTTAATTTCAAAAACCTGTGGTGTATTTTTACTACTAAATTCCTTGGTTTTTACCATGTGTTTACAAAAACTGCAGTGACCACAAGGGAAGCACCCCATCAAAGTGGTACCATCCAAAGTACGTTGAGACTTAATACTGGGAAAAGAAGCACATTTATAAAAATTAAAATAACATCTTAAGGTGACTCCTTTTTGAAAAGAAAAGGCAAACCTGTCATCCAGTATATGTCCAAGATGTTCATCTGCTAATAAAATATCCCAATGAATCTGTACAAGATTAACTAATCGCTGGGTATTTCTACCAAAAGTAGTTATGAACCTAATCTTAGTGTCATCCCTAGGATTGTGATGATGATATGTCAACAATATTTGTCTGGGCATCTTGTCAACTTCATTCTTGGCTTGTGATAGATAACTTGGAGAATACCCTCTTTCCATAAATCTAGCCGTGAGATTAACATTATAATGTAGTAAATCATCTTCCTTTGAACAAATACGTCGAATGTGCATGCATTGAGATTTTGGGATATTTTTAATCATATGCTTTGGATGACAGCTGGATGCATGTAACAAAGAATTAGAGTGAAAGGGTTTCCTATATACAGAAATGGTAAGGGTCCCATCCTCCTGCTTGCTCACCATAACATCCAGGAAAGAAATAAACTTCTTATTATAATTGGTTGTAAAATGAATCCCCCATTTGTTGTCATTAAGATACTCTAAAAATTCTTCCAAGTATGTAATATCTAATTTCCATATCATCCAGCAGTCATCCAAGAACCGTCTCCAGATATCAATTTCTTCAGTGAAAATATTATGATTCTTATCATAAATCATAATATGCTCAAAATACCCCATGAATAGGTCAGCATATATGGGGGCAAAAGAAGCCTCCATAGCCATAGCCTTCATTTGTAGATAACAAATGCCATTAAAATAAAAGGCATTTTTAGTCAATACATGCTCAGTCAAACATAAAAAGAAAGTGTTGAACCCAGGGCTATAGAAGGCTAATTCATTTAGCCAGAATTCCAAGGCCATCAAACCTGCCCAGTGAGAGATACTAGCGTATAAAGAAGTTAGATCTATGGTACAAAGAAGCCAGTCATCTTCCAACTGTGTGTCACAAATAATATTTAAAAATTCTTTGGTGTCTTTAATTCTTGCCCTCACAGCTTGTAATAGGGATTTAAGATATTTAGTAAGATAAACAGAAGTGGGTTAAGTTAATGAACCCTTACCTGAGACAATCAGACGCTGCGGGGGGGGGGGGTGTCAGTCAAACTTTTATGTACTTTAGGAAGTAAGTACAAAAGTTGTGGGACTGGCTCTTTAACCTTAAGATGATAACACATTTTACCATCAATAATACCCTCATCAATGGCTGTATCAAGAAATGCATCAATTTCAACTTTAAACTGTGCAGTAGGGTCAATGGGCATGATCATATCAAATTTACCATCATGAAGTTGTCTATTGGCCTCAGCCTCATATTTGGACCAATCCATGACTACTGTGGCCCCTCCTTTATCCGCCCGAATAATGAACAGGTTTTTAGTATTATAGAGATTCTTCAATGTTGCCATTTCCTGCAGATTTAAATTATTAGGTAACAAAAAAATCCTGAAAATCACTACCAAAATGCAACTCCTTCAGTATACATTTTCAAAAAATGTCCACGTGTTTATTCATAGGTGGCATAAAAGTTGAAGGATGAAACTTGAAACCAGCCTCATTTGACCCCCTGGTATAATCTGAATCCTTGAAAAACAATTTAAGGTTAAGCACCCTGCAAAAAGACAACAAATCCCCTGCAAAATTATTTTCAAAAACCAAAAAGCCAGGAATGAAATTAAGGGCTTTATTCAATATATCATATTCAAGTTTAGATAAAACCACAGATGAAATATTTATGACAGTGTTTATATTGATTTGGGTTCCAGAAGTTGTAACATGCTCTGAAGTGTTGAACCTGAGGTGACATTTAGGTTTGTGTTTACGTCCCCCCATTTTCTCTTCCCTCTAAAGGGTTATGATCTACCCCTATTTCACTCCCATTAGAGAAACAATATTTATACACTGGTGATGTTGGGGTATTATCCATTTCTGTGTCTGTATGGGAAGACCCTTCATCCCCTGATGTTTCACTGTTTGATTTCTTTAAAATAGATTTTCTTTTCCGTTTCTGTCCTGGGGTAAAACCCTCCTTTCTGGCAAATTTAACATCCTTTCTGGCTTCAAAGGGTCGACCCTCACTATAATCCTGATAATCCTATTGTATTTACAGATTTTCCATTCTCTTAATTCCTTTTCAACGTTTAGCAAATCACCACTAAGTTTGTAAGATGTTCCTTATATAGGGGTGAGTTTTCAAATGTTGTGGCCTCTTGACAAATTTTGGTTACATCTAAAATGAGACCATCAACCCTATGTTCATAAAATGAATGTAATATTTTAACAAATTCCATAGAGGAATTTTGTTGTATATTAGACCAAGCGATAAGCAAAGTGGAGTCCGGTTGACCCACAAGGGGCTTAATCCGGATTCTTAACCCACAAGGTGTAATACCTTTTTCCATATAAGCTTTAAAAAGCTTGACATGCCACACACATGACCTTAAGCTTTCATTTTTTAAAAAATATTGTCAAAAAAAACTTTACAACTATCATCTTCCCTTAATTCAGAATTCCCTGCCTGTATTTGGACTCTGTTGGATTCAAAAATATCACTATCCTCTTTGGTCTGTCTTTTTATTTACAATAAAAGGCGTTTTTATTCCCCATCTATTGATGGCTGTTTGTTTGATGTACTTTGATTGGTTGGGCCTTTGCACTTGCTGTCCGGGTGAAGGCTTTTCTTTTTGTTCCTTTATTCTCATTTGGGCCATAAATGTTTATCTTCTATCTCTGTGAATCGCTTGTACCTTTCTTGATCAGTCAGTTTCCAGATCCACTCATTGCTACTTATTCATTATGTTCATCATGGTTTGTGGTCATAGATTTTCTAAAATATTTTATTTTTTAAATGTGACTATGTCCTTTACATTTAGTTAAGTTTCCTGAAGATTGACTATTTGACTATTTTCCCTCACTGTTCTTCGAAAAATGTTTCCTTTTTTTGAATACCATCATCTTTCTATATCCCACATGAGAAATTATATCTTTTTGTGATGTGGAAATTGTTGTTTTCTCATCTTAATTAACCTCCGTTCTTTGTGATTGGATCTGGTATAAGTAAGTGGGCTAAGTCTTCCTTGGAGATCTTTCGGCAAAAATAATATTGGTGCCTCCACCAAAAATTATTACTGACAGCAAAACTCCATCCCAGTTGACTATTTAGTAAATTCTTTATATCAGCCATATAAGTATCTTAACATTCTAGGCCATTTCAACAAAATAGAAGCAATAGTGTTTGCACATGGTGTCAAGGCTTTTGAATAACTAAACTCGTTTAAACCTGTTAATAAAGTACATTGCATTGTCTAAGTAATAATGGTTTTCTCTACACTTCAAATTCATGTTAGGGAGCATTGAATTCCACACATTTAGCCCTCTGAAAGTTTTTATATAATGAATACACTGATACACAAGGTAACTTACTCAAATTATGTTTGATATCTCTGTCAGCAGTGCAGTGAAAAAATTCTTATGTTACTTTGTTATTCTTTTTGCAGAAGTTATAACTCCCCTATACTTGGCACTTATCAGGCCCATAATTGAGTATAATGCCCCATTCGGTATGTATTGTACTAAACACCTACAGCAATTAGAGAGACCTCAGAGGTTTGTATCAAAGAATATCAGGGGCCTCCAGAATATGCCTTACATGGACCAACTAAAATCCCTGTCACTATACTCCGTATCATATAGACTTCTTAGAGAAGACATGTCTGGACTACAGAGCAACCAAAGACTCAGACCTAATGAGCTTACTGCATATCCGTAAATCAAATGGGTCTGGGGCTACCTGTTCCAGGACTTAAATATGGCCAGTGACTTAAACAGGATGTGCTGGAGGGACAGATTTCCACGTCTTTGGAACAGGCTAGCAATTAATGTGAAACAGAGCACCTCTGTGACACTGTTCAACAGGAACCTGGAGGAGTGGATGGGGCACTGTAAATTCTTACCATGGATAGCACCCACAACCCTCCTGGACATGGGCAGTCATCACTAAATGCAATCTTGCATATTGACTAGTACCTCTACAGTATTACATTGGGTTGAAACGGCTAGGCTTAAAATGACCTCCGAGTCAATAGCATAGTAATCTCCTATGATCCTATGATATTATTAGTATAAACATCATATAAATCTAATATAACACTTCATGTCCATGTGTAAATTATATTCGTTCACACTTTTGCCTGTCTTTTACCAGATAAATAAGCATAAGATAACTGACCCAAATTCTATTTGTTAGCTTTGTTATCATGCATTGAACATTTCTTATGCTGCTTTCATTTATCTCTTTGCAGCGTCACATTAGTACAGACTTGTCATATGTTTTAAGTTCTTTTCTGTTGCATGATGGTTACAGAAATAGTTACACCATGACCTTCAGTTATATGAGTAGACAGCATATATTCAGCTTGTAACATTGGGAATTGGATTGGGTTTCTGATCATAACCAGCTTGTTATGTGTTCAGGAATGGATGTCCTGAAATTCAGCTTGAGTTCAGGGCAAAGTGAAGCACATGAAGCAAATCTTGACAACTGTGTTGAGAACACATAACAAGTAGTTATAATCAGAAAGCCATTTCTAACTCTTTGTACTACATGGGTTTTCAGCAGCTTCTATGCATCACTAATCACAGAGACTAAGAACATGAAGTGTTTTATAGCTCTGATACTGAAAAACAGTCAGACAGACAATGGCCAGGAGCTAAAAAGACTAAAATATTTAGCAGCTTTTAAATTCATCATAAGTACTCTTGGTTTGTGATCAGTGACTGTAAAATGGTGCTAAATCTTGTCTTGCATTTAAAAGATGTGAAACACATCATACCACTACCCTTTTGGATGCTGTCTATGTTTTAGCACAAGAGTGGAGCATAACAACACTTAGAAGTTTTTAACAAAATCTTAAGTACCTTTCTGACATTAGAAAGATGCTAAACAAGCCTCTCTTTTCACCAGTTTTGGAGCATAATTATGCCATCTATGTAGTACATAGTGTTAGGTTTATCAGCAATGACTTAAGGAGTTGTTTATATCAATACTCTGTATGTATTCGTCTCATCTTTTTATAGCATACTGTTCTACAGTTATACTCTCTGAAATGGTTTTGTAAAGAAGCTATATATACTTCTAAAGTTACACTCATTCAAGTTTTTGATGGTGTATTTGCTGGTAATCACGAGCAAGTCCTGTAATGAGGAGCTTAATTTGCTGAAAATTCAGACTTGGGGTCTACAGATATTGAGTTCAAGATGGCCATTTCTTGGAATATTCATTTTTCCTTGAGATATGGTGACCTCGGAGGTGGAATATATACATTTGGGGGGGGGGGCTACATTGGACTTGTGTCTGCAAAAATTAATAATGTTCAATATTTACTCTTCTCACATATTTCTAGCCTTCTTTTTCAGCATGTCAGGATTCGGCATTTGGAACCCCAACATTTTAATAGGGACCAGTATTTGCTACTAACTATTGGTATATGTTAACACTTCCTGCCACATTGAGGTTATCTTTCATGAGGTCTATATTATATTATCAAAAAGACATGTCAGCGAACAGCACTTACATTGTAATTGACGTTCACCGAATGTGAGATCATACATAGTGAGATTGTGGTAGAGTGAAGATCGAGAAATTTGCCCTTTCCCCACTGTAGTGCGATCTTGGAGTTGGTATATATAATTAGAGGGGGGTGTGGTGGGCAGAGCCCCCCAACAAGAGCAAATTCGCTGAATGGCATTTTCGCTTTAAGTGCCGTTCACTGACCTGTCTTTTCGATAATATAATATAGACCCTGTACCTGTTTTAGATGTACCCTCCATTTCTCCTAAAGTGGAGTTATTATCTTTCAAATGTAATGCTACATGTGTTGATAAGGTCAGCCAGATTAATACCACCTGTGTTCTGTATATTTGCTTCACCTGTGTTCTTGCAGCCCATTAGTGAACTTCAGCAATACAGCAAACCAATTCATATTTAATGCAAGGACTGCAGAAGATTTATACAAAATGTATCTCACCTGTATTTAATGTTTTCTATTTTTATTTATTTTCAGCCCTTATTTTTGTTGTTTTATATGCTGCTGCAGCATTGTTTATAGTGTTCAGGTTTCTGACTTGGATCACCCATTATACATAAGACACTGTGAGATAACTTGCAAAAACTAATAAAATTATGTTAACATGCATGTTGAGTCTGTTAGATAAAAGCTTTCTTATCACGTTATAGAATTTACTAGTGATGTTTAGAAAATTGTAATAGCAAAGCCTTAGTATATACTACAATAACATTTATGTATGACTAAGAAATTAATAAATGTAATACACTGCTGATTGCTGTATCTACAAAGAAACAGACCCAGAATTGCCAGCAATCATCTCCCTAGCTTTCTTGCTAAACAGAGAGGCATTCCTTGTACCCCCCCTGAGGAGTGACAACGTGGGCTATCCCCTGCCTGACAAGGGCACATCAACAGCTGCTAAGGACATGTCTAACCCCTGGTCCATGGTGGCTATATGGAGTACACCAATGGAATCCAAGGAA
The DNA here is from genome assembly GCF_019279795.1 of Protopterus annectens. Classification (NCBI taxonomy): domain Eukaryota; kingdom Metazoa; phylum Chordata; order Ceratodontiformes; family Protopteridae; genus Protopterus; species Protopterus annectens. Next base: position 466,187,954 of record NC_056734.1, on the reverse strand, counting down.
AAAGATGAGTTGTACAAAGAACTAGCTGTTGCTGAGGCCAAATGTCACCCTGTTGTAGTGGCAAAGGCTGATAAACAATCTTCTTCTTCTTTTGTGGCTAGAAGAAGATGCAACCAAGGAACAAAGGAAGGTTTTACATGGTTAAGTTGAAAAAGGTACTTGATTCCCAGAGAAGCAAAGCAGCAGTAGTCAGTAAAACACGTAGCTGTAAAATAGTAATGTTTCATCAGAAAAAAACACAGTGAAATGCAGTTTAAACAGCTACCTCAGGCCCACAAAGTAGAACAACACAAGTTTCTCCACAGAAAATGAAGTTTTAAATAAGTTTTAACATCTTTTTACTACAAAAGTAAAAATAAATAAATAAAAATAAATAATGCTATCATGTAAAAACAAACAGGAATCTCATGACAGTAAAACACACTTTTTCCTGTCTGAAATCTATCTGTCTATCAATCTACCTATCTATATATGGATTTATATTTATGTATATATCCATAGATAAATATAGGTTATAGAGGTATAAATATATCTCCACACATATATGTTTGTCCATATCTACACACACACACACACACACACACACACACACACACACACACACACACACACATCGCTGAAAGCTCAAATCATCGAAAACTCATTTCATCGAATTTCATTTCACTGAAAATGGTAGTGGCAGTGTATATGCCCCTTTTCCCACTGTAGTGTGATCCTGGAGTTAGTATATATAGTCGAGGGTGTGTGGGAGCATTCTGTGGTGTGGGGGATGTAGCCCCCCACCTAGTTTGATTAAAAACTACTTACCTACCCTCTTAACAAAAACTGGACAGTATAAAACCAAGGAGTTTCAAGCCTGTAAAGTCAAACGGACGGAAATCGTGAACCCGGAAATGTCGAATGCAGAATGTTGAACCCGCGGCACAGATAGCATGTTAGGTAAGTATATTTTTTAGGGTTTTGGGGAGAGTTTGTATGTGTTTGAGTATGTTGGGATGTTTGAGGTGTGGGTTAGGGTAGGTGGTGTGCAGTGTGAATGTGTTAGTGGTGGGAGTGCTGGTGTTCGTGTGTATGTGATGTGTCTTTGTGCGTGGGTGTGTGTGGAATGTGCGGTGCTGGGTTGTGTGTGGTATGGAGTGTAGTGCAACCTCATAGTTAGTATATATAAGTAGGGGGCGTGTAGGGGTAGGTGTGTGTATGTGTTTGGTTGTGTGCGTGTGTGTATTGCTTGTTGTAGTGAAGTGTTGGGAGGTATGCACATTTGTGTATGTATGTGTTTTCTAGTGTGTGATTCAATATTGCAGTATTTCGAGATTATGAAGTGAATCCATATATATATATATATATATATATATATATATATATATATGCATGTGTATTCATGGGTCTACTTTTTATAAAAAAAAAACTTTTTAAAAAAACAAAAAGCTGAACCCACTTTAACGAAAGTGCAGTTAAACGAAAGTGCACTTTCGCGAACACCGATTCACTGAATCGGGAAAAACACACAGACTAAAAACACATTTTTGCAGCTTGGCAAGCCCCCCCTACACCCCTCATGTGGAGGCTGTGCCCTGGACACCCCTGCTACTTATATATACTAACTCTGAGATCGCACTACAGTGGGGAAAAGGATATATTTCCTTATCCTTACTGTACTGTGCTTTGGTGAATTGGTGTTTGTGAAAGCGCACTTCCGTGCGATTGCACTTTCACTAAAGTGGGTTTGGCTTTCGGTTTTTTGAAAAAGTGTTTTTCCGATAAACAGAAGTAGACCCATATATATATATATATATATATATATATATATATATATATATATATACATATACACACACACACACACACATATATATATATATATATATATATATATATATATATATATAAATAGATATATTTATATATGCAGCCTTCTAGCTTCCTACCAGTTCCAACTGTAATGCCTCCTCTAGTTTAACACTCATATATCACTGCCAGATCACTGTTCTATCTACCCACTAACTACTACTCTCACTCTATACCTCTACTCTTACTACATACTTAGCTACTTCACTTTCCTGCCTGTCATACCTAACCTGCTATCCAATCAACCTATCTGTCTCTCCCCTGTTACTATACACCCTACTTACCTACTTGGCCAACTTGTTCACTATTCAGTTCTACTCAATGTTTACCATTATGTAATGCCTAAACCTAAAACTGAAAATTTGTGTACAGTATGTAATTATGTCAAACCTGAAGCTTCTTTTGCCTTGACACTATCTATGTTAAGTTTAGTACTAGCTATGTTAACCTGAACTAAGCTTGAATAATATGTTACTTGTCAGTGTTAAGTTTACTACTTTCTATGTAATTTGAAAGCTTCTGTATACCTTATAATGTTGTTTGAATTTACCTGTGGAGCTTTTCTCCCCAGGCCTCCAGGAAAATGGACATGCATCCAGTCGGATTTTCCCATCAACAAATGTAAAATAATAATAATAAATAATAAATATATATCTATATTTCAGAAAAAGTAAATTTTCTGTCACAAAAAATAAAGAGGAAGTTTTTATTTTTCCCAAAGGGAAGTTATCTGGCCTGCAGTGGAACAGCATTAGCCAACTGTCACTCCTCAAAAGTCCACAGAAGAGCACTCTCTTGAGCATCAAGGAAGCTCTGAAGGGCTTGGCACCCTAACCTACATTTTAGTCAGCAGGCACGTGGATGCTGTCTGGCTAGTATGTCCTTGGTGGGTCATAACCCATGCAGCTTAGGCTACTCTATCAGTGATGAAATGAATAACATTGAATGTTAGCACTGAGGTAGAAGATTCTCAGTATTGAACCACATTATCTGTCCTGTCTGTTTAATATAACAGGCATTTTGCCAGCAATCTTCTTATGATTATGCTGTTATATGAATTCCATAATACTTGGTGAAGTTGATGCTTGAGTATTATGTGGTAGGAGTTACATATTATTTGCTATAGACTAGCGGTATGGAGTACAGATACCACACTGGGCAACATATTAAAACTGAGAGGTGCAAAACGAAGTAAATGGTATACTGAAGCTGATTGATGGAAGCTTATCTTTATTTGTGACCAGCCTACATATGAATATGTTATAGCGGTAACACATTGTTATCGAATGTGTGTAATTTTAGAGTGATTCTAAATGACTGCCTGACACTCAAGGACAAGGTGTCAACTCTTGTTAAAATACGTTTTCATCTAAAAAATGTTATTCAGATAAAATATAATTTGCATTGACAGTATCACTCATCAGGTGTCCACGTTTTGATTAATACTTGACCACATTAATGCAATGGCCTTTTCCTAAGGCTTCCTTACAAAACTTCAGATGTCTTCATTTGGTGTCTAACTCCACAGTTAGGGTAATAATGGGTATTACTAGGCATGACCATATAACTCCAGTTTTCAGAGTCTGCACTGCCTTCTAGTCACTTGAACGGCCTAGTGCAAGGTTTTAGTAATGACATATTAGCCATACTTGAAATGAGATGCACCTCTGAGATGTGGACAGACAACAAAGTAACTATAATTGCTGGGTTTGGACAGCTGCCTGTAGATGCCTTTGCTGTTTCCATTCTTAGGCATGAGCTTTATGGTTTTGTCCCACTGTGACAAAGGAGCACAGATGTAGGCCTTTTAGCATTTCATGGTCTGATACATAACAAAGGCAAGCACTGACATTTACCATTAGTATTGTTATTTTATGAAGAAAAATGTGAGCTGTCCTTTATTGCATTTTAAAATGTATGTATTACTGTAAGAGAAACTCCGTTATGCAGAGAACTTGCTGGCAGTAAGACAGTGTGGTCTGTGTTGAGAAAGCCTGAGTGATGAGAGTACAGAATTCCTTTTCAATGTGTTTAAAATCTGATGCAGGATTAAGAAACACAAAAAAAGGACAATGTTATGATAATATGCATTGCTGAGAGCTGTTTAAATAAAATAAAAAAAAAATTCACACTGTTTGATGCCACAGTGGTATGGCAGTAGCGTTGTTACCTCACAGCAAGAGGTTCTCCCATTCGATTCTTGGCTTGGCTTGGGAGTGCCTTCTGTGTGGAGTCTGTATGTCCTCCCTGCGGTTGGGTAGCATCCGAAAGACATGCGTGTGTAAATGGGCGTGCCTTGGTTGAAGGTTGGGCGTTGAGCTGGCACCTCGGCGTTTCGTAAAAATCTACTGCCAATCTTTAGCGGACCGGAGTTGCGCTGTGGCGACCCCTTACCGAGAAAAGCCAAAAGGCAAAGAACAACAACAACATTCACACTGTTTGATACACAGTTTAAGTATTTACATTCCAGCTTTCATTTGGGAGCACCTGGAAAATTGACTGTCAAAATCTTGAAAAGAAGACAGAAGCTGCATTTTCCTGAAATGGACCAGAACATATTATAACCTACTTAAAGCTACTGTAGCCTTGAACTTGGTATGTGAAAGTTATGGTGTGCAGTGGTAGGGGTGAGGCAACCTCACGATGTGGGGGTGCTTTTTTTTCTTAATTGTCTGTGTTTACTATTTTAGGAAAAGGGAGTTTCATTCTTTTTCATTTCACTGTTACAAACTTGATTTTTATGTAGACTGTACAAGTGCTGATTTAGTGTATTTAGCACAGTGCAATGTATGTTGATGTTTTTATGTCAGCAAAACCAATTGTTCTTTAATGTATTCTTTAGCGTGTGTGTGTGTGTGTGTGTGTGTGTGTGTGTGTGTGTATGTGTATATCTATCTATGGGAGATAAGACTTCAATATAGAGAGTTATTTTAGCTACAAAGCCACCAGGTTTAAATGAACCTGTCTCACTGGCCCCTGTATTAAAGTTAAGAGCAGCAAAGCTGTAACACCATTATTTTTATTTTTATTTAATTTTTTTGACCACTAGATGGCACACAGTGATGATAATGATGAAAGAAAGGAATATTAAACTGTTCAAAATGTTTTAATAGGGCTTTTTATAGTGTATGCTTAATTCTTTATTTATTGTATTGACCATTAAAGACTTTTAGGACTGTTTATTACATTATTTATTAACAAAATTTAAATAATTATTTATATATACAATTTATTTATGTTTATTCAATTTCTGCAGTCTTTTTAAACGTACTGATTAATTGATTTAATTATGTAATTGGTTGGTTTCTGTTGATTTGAGTATAAATAAGGGACAGTCATGAGGTATGCATACATCACAGGAAGTCTTTATTCTGATGAAAATACATTTTGACTTGTGAGCGTTTGTGTGTATTTGTTTGCCGTACTTTGTTTGTGTCTTTCGGCTTTTCCTGGTTAGGGGTCGCCACAGCGGAACTCGGGTCCTCTAATGATTGGCAGTAGATTTTTACGTGCTGGCTTGCCGGGCCTAACGCACAACCTTCAACGAAGAAATGCCCATTCATGCATGTCGACACACAGAAGACGCTCTAACTGAGAATCGAACGGGCAACGTCTAACTGTGAGGCGATAACGCTACCACAATTTGCCGTACTATAGTATTTTATTGTGGATTTATTAAAGGATTTTAGCTCAAAAAGTTTGGTGTGGCCTTCCAAAGTGCTCTTTTTACACTTTTTGGATATATATATATATATATATATATATATATATATATATATATATATATATGTATATATGTATATATATATATATATATATATATATATATATATATATATATATATATATGTATATATGTGTATATATATATATATATATATATATATATATATATATTTATATATATATATATATATATATATATATTTATATATATATTAAATTCAGCAAAAACATCCACACAGTTACAGCAGTAAAGATTTAATTCTGCAAAATAATTCACCCATGGTATTCTTTCACTAGCATAGCAGTTCCCAATGGGTTCTCACAAAGAAACAAAAAAGTCCGCAATCCTAAATAAACATGCACAGGTAGAATTTACCACCAGCGTGCAAAGTCTTGACATTTTCAGCTTCTCTGCAACTAAAAAAAATCAAAATAATAATAAAGCAATAAACTCAGACAATGGATTTATAAACCAGAGATTGGTGACTCGGGTCGCTCTGTAGGTTTCAAATGGGCCTTATATAATCTGTGAAGCCTGGCATTTTAGTACATCCACAGAGGAAAGCAGGAAGTTAAACTCGGGAAATGCTAAAACCCAGGACACAAAGGGCAACTGGCAAGCCAAACCGCTGTCAGATCATAAGCAATAGTAAGAAATGTTCTATCCGTTATCAAGGACCAAATCAAGTACCATTATTATGCTATGCAAAACCTCCACTTCAGAAACCACAGAGACGTTTATCCACACCCAAATTGTAGCTTGCTACTAGCAGATAGTTAACTTATTATTACCGACTAGATGACAGTCTCTCAGTCAGCTGTCAGCCAGCACCTCAGTCAGTTACTGTCCAAATGATGATCCTGATTCCCCGATCAAAGCTATACTGATGAAATGTTGAACTTCGTGACTGTCTAAGACTAAGACTAAATCAAAGTGACTGTTTCAGTTCTCGCTCTCTTTTCCCCAGCATGCAAAGTGCGGGAAGAGAATAGAGCGAGAACCAGTCACTTCCCATCTAGCCACCCACTTCACATACGTGACTGCAGACGTGGCAGTCCCATCTCCTTCTGCTTTACTGCATTTACGTACCGCATAGACTTTTGGGCATCACACTGATGCCTTTTCTCCTTAATCTGTACTGCTTTTACAGCAGTCTGGATTTACAAAACCTATTTTTTTTTTGTTTAAGACCCGGAACTCGTCAAGCATGCACAGTTCGAGTTCTGGGACTAATAACAGCAGAAGTGCGTCTCAGTCAGATAGCTAAGAAGCAGCCATCCAGTATAGCCAACTAACAATGTAGTAGTATGTATACAAAAATAAATATTTTATTTTTTTTAATTCTTTTTTTTTGGCGCAAGCCGCCACTCTTAATATCCCAGTTAAGTGATGCACATTGTTCTTCCTTTTCTCTGGTGGCTTTCTACCTTCCATTAGCATTACTGAACTGAAGATATACGTTTGATGAATATTTTACCTAATGCATGTCATGAAAATCTGCACTGTGTGGGAGTCTTTTCTCCCCTAGTCAAAGAGGAAAAATGGCTTACTGCTTCATTCGCTTTAAAAAAAATCCAGACTGTTAGACAGCAAGCTTTATGAGGAATTGATGTTGCTTTAGCCATTCAGGGCATTAGCTGTAGTTTTTCTGTAATTATTGATCTGACCAGTATCCATTCTGGATATTTGTAGTTTGCAGTCAGAAAAAGTTCACAAAGGGTTGATTTTAGTGGGTCAGCAGAAGTTTGTAGTTTTACAAGTCTTATAGGTAAGCAGGAAGGTGTTGTTCCTGTTCTGGTACATTTGTGCTATGGTTTGCTCAGCAGGTTGATAAAATAACCCAGATCAGAAGTGGTGCAGTTTAAGCATAGTGTTCTGTGCTGGGAATTCTGTTTGTAAGCATGTGCATTAAAGTTTGAAATCTAAAGGGTTTATTTATGTTTTAAAAATGGTCTCTCTCTTTAACCAAACATTTCATAATTACAATTGTGCACGTTTTACTGTGCATTTAAAGACTGTACATTATGCAGCAGTTTAGATTTTTAGTGATAGTTGTCAACTGTTTGACAGCCCGTACAGAAGGTAAGGTAACTGGCAGTTTCTTTACCAATAGTGAGCTGTACTGCTGACCATGCATTCTTTTTTGGCATTGCCATACATGTCACAGTTTGTGTAGATCAGTTGGTTTAATGATCTGGTTATGCTATGTATGTGTTGGTTGGCCATAGCAACTGCAGGTGGGCGTGTTCTACTCACTGCAGTTAACACAGCGTTGTAACATTCCAGTGGCAGTTAATAAAGAAACTGTTAAACTGAAAACAGGTCTCCTCGCTCATTTCAACATGGTGTCAGAAGTTGCTCGCCAATGAGCATTTTTTTCATAATTTTTCATCGTTCAAGAAAAAAAAAAAGAGGTACGCATTACAAGTGGCTAATGGGCTAACAGAGCATGGTGGAAGGATTTCGCAGACCAGATCCACTCGTCTTCGATGGAGACGTTGCTGAAAATTGGCGCATATTTGAAAGGGAGTATGACATCTTTATTGAGGCGGCCCACTCAGATAAACCAGACAAAACGAAAGCTTATATCCTCCTCATTCTAGCAGGGGCAGAAGCCATAGAAAGGGAATGCTCATTTGTCTATGCCGCAGAAATTAGGGTGCCACCCGCAAGAGACGGGCAGGATGGAGCCATTATTCATCCAGCAGAGTCCAGAGAGGACCCCAACTGTTTAAAAAAGAAATTTCGGGAAATGTGCAACCCACGATATAATAAAATAATGGAGAGACACAAGTTTCATTCCCGAAATCAGAGACAAGGTGAGACTATTGAGTCTTTTATTAGTGATTTAAAGATTAAAGCCAAAAGTTGTCATTTTGGAGATTTAACAGATGAGTTAATCTGTGACAGGATTGTTTGTGGCATAAATAATGACAGTATAAGGAAGGCCCTTTTACGTGACAGTGACTTGACCCTATCCAAAGCCATTTCTATCTGTCGTGTTTATGAAATGACTGAGGAGAATACTAGGGCTCTTGCCAAACAGCCAGCCGCAATGGTGGATGCACTGCAGCCAGGTTCCACCAGATGGCGACCCAGGACAAATTATAAGTCTGTAAGTGGGCAGGATGTAAAACTCGTCAGGAACTGCAACAATTGTGGAGGAAACCACACTGCACAGCGAGACAAATGTCCTGCATTTGGCCAGCAATGTCACAAATGTCAAAAATGGAACCACTACAAAAAATGTTGCAGATCCAAGCCTCAACATGAACATCCTAAAAGGAAAAGTTTTGTTAAAGAATACCATAACAAACAACCCATGCATCAGCTAGAGCTGGAGCCGCCGGACATCAACAGTGATGACACATTCTATGTAGATGGTGTCGAGCCCATTGCAGTTGTGGACAATGTAAATACCCAAGTAGAGTACCAGGATGAATGATTTGTCACCCTGTATGTACGAGATAAGCCTATTAAAATGAAAATCGGCACGGGGGCAAAATGTAATGTGATGGCAAAAACCACTTTTCCCCAGCTGTATGAGGGACAGATTTTGACATGCAATAAAACAATAAACCTAGTGGCCTACGGAGGCAGCAAGATCGAAACAGCCGGTTCTGCTACACTTTCTCTGTCACTGGATGGACAACAACACTTACTACCGTTCTTCCTTGTGGATCGTGATGTTGTGCCACTGCTGGGGTTTCGAGCATGTGTATGTCTAGGACTTGTCACACTGAGCCCTCATGTCCACCAGGTCAGTACAGAGCCTGACATTGATTTTACAAAAAATGTCCTTGAACAGTATGGTGATGTGTTCAACGACGAGCTTGGAGAACTTCCAATAATATATTCCATGACTCTAGATCCTGAGGTGCAGCCCGTCATCCGGCCAGCGCATCGCATTCCTATAGCTATGCAAGCCCGAGTTAAGTCAGAACTTGAAAACATGGCCAGCAAAGGAGTCATTACAGCGGTCTCTGAGCCCACAGACTGGGTTTCATCAATGGTGGTAGCACACAAGAAAGACAAAGAGGAGATAAGGCTGTGCATTAATCCTAAAGACTTAAACACGGCTTTAAAGAGACCCCATTACCCAATGCGCAGTGTTGAGGAAGTTGCCACCCAAATGGCAGGTGCGACTCTGTTCTCAGTGCTTGATGCGAAGAGCTCATTTTGGCAGATAAAGCTCGACCATAAGTCATCAATGCTAACTACATTTAGCACACCCTTTGGGCGCTACAGGTTTTTATGCATGCCTTTTGGCATCAATTCAGCAAGTGAGGTTTTCCAGCGCTCAATGGAGCAACTATTCGCTGGCTACCCTCGTGCCATCATAGTTGACGACATCATTGTGGAAGGTCGTGATGCTGCAGAACACGACACGAACCTAAAGAAGGTACTTGACCGTGCACGAGAGATCAGACTCTGACTAAACCCCCACAAATGTAAGTTCCGTCTGGATCAAGTTTGTTACGTGGGACACATGTTCACAAAAGAAGGTCTCAGGGCCGACCCCACAAAGACGGAAGCTATCACAAATATGCCAGTTCCCCAAAATTCCCTGGCTGTACAGTGTTTCCTTGGTATGGTAAATTACATGGGAAAATTTATCCCAAATCTCAGCAGCATTGCAGCACCGCTCAGGCACCTAATACACAAGGATACCGTCTGGTGTTGGCTCCCACAGCATCAACAAGCATTCGAACACCTCAAATCATGCCTAGCCAGCTCACCAGTCCTATCGTATTTTGATGTAAAGAAGACAGTGACATTAACCTGTGATGCTTCACGTTACGGACTGGGTGCTGCATGTCTGCAAAGTGGTAAGCCAGTAGCATACGCATCTCGCATGCTCACCGATACCGAGACACGCTACGCACAAATTGAGAAAGAATTGTTGTCAGTTGTGTTTTCGTGTACCAAGTTTAGAGACTACATATACGGAAAACCCACGGTAGTTGAAACAGACCATCAGCCCCTTGTTACAATCCTAAAGAAGCCAATCCACACTGCCCCATCTTGCCTACAGAGGATGTTACTGCAATTACAAGCTTATGACCTAACGCTTGTTTACAAGAGGGGTAAGCACATGTACCTTGTGGATACTCTGTCATGAGCCCCAAGCAACAGTGTTTCCCAAACTCAAAGTGCAAATAACAACTTCGAGGTGATGTCTGTCAGCTACATCTCTACAGCCAGGCTGGAGGAGCTACGAGCCCACACGGCAAGGGACCAGGTCATGCAAACTCTAAGCACAGTGATTCAGAATGGCTGTCCTAACAAAGACTGCCAGGTTCCGCCATCTGTGCGTCCATTCTTCCCATATAGAGAAGAGTTGATAGTGGAGAACGGCGTTGTCGTTAAAGGTTACAGGACGGTCATCCCCGACTCCCTACAACAAAAATATATTAATATTATGCACAGAAGTCACCCAGGCTTAGAAGCCACAAAGCGCAGAGCAAGAGGCACTGTATTTTGGCCAGCAATGAACAAAGACATTGAAAGAGAGCTGCTCTCCTGCTCTGTATGTAACAGTACCCGACCACACCAACAGAAGGAACATCTACAACTACATCCAGTTCCTGCCCTGCCTTGGTCTATGGTTGCCACGGATATGTTCGAATGGCATGGACAACAATACATGGTGCTGGTCGACTCCTATTCAGGGTGGTTTGAAATTGACCTTCTCCGGGACACATCTTCAGCAGCGGTGATCACAAAACTGAAAAGACACTTCTCCGTCCACGGAGTACCTCACACCCTGATTTCTGACAATGCAAGACAATACACCAGTCAGCGTTTTAAAGTGTTTGCCCAGCGGTGGGACTTTGTCCACATAACCAGCAGCCCAGAGTACCCCCAGTCCAACGGATTGGCTGAAAGGGCTGTCCGCAGTGCCAAGCTACTGATGGAAAGGTCTCACAGAGATGGGACAGAAGTTTTCCTCAACCTACTGAACATCAGAAATGTCCCGCGTGACAAAACGCTGGGATCACCCGCAGAACATCTAATGTCCAGGCAGACTCGCTCAACTTTTCCTGTCAGCACCCGTCTGCTGGAACCGGCCCCAAAGGACGTGGAACAGGTCAATGTGCAACTTAAAAAGAAAAGGCTCATTCAGAAGCAGTACTACGACTCAACAAGCCACCCATTATCACCACTCAGAGAGGGTCAAGTGGTCAGGTTGCAGGCAATTAAGGGACACGACCGCCTGGGCACAGTGAAGGAGGTATGCAGTGAGCCACGCTCATACGTCATCGAATCTAATGGTGGCATCTACAGGAGAAATCGTCGCCACATCCTACCTGTTGGTGAACCGCCACCACCTCGACAGATCGATCCTGCCGATGGTTGTTCCCATCCAGCTGACCCTGCCACAACGGACACTCCTTCCCTCGCTCCACGGCCCCGGCAGGCACTTCAACCAATGCCTGCGCATACTCAGCATTCCAGTGTGCAGCAAGTTCCTATAGCTTGCTCTCCCACCAAGAAGACACACAGTGATACCCCCTATGTGACACGTTCAGGTCGCATTTGTAAGCCTAACCCCAAATACTGTTCTTAAAAAAAAAAAAAAAAAAAAAAAAGGATGTGATGTATTAATGCATTGTATTTTGGTTCTTACTTATCTAGTATTCAGTTGCCATGTTAGATAGCCAGTGGTGAAAGCTGAACGTTTTGTTCCATACTGTCTGTTTTACTAGCTCATCATTCATTATTTAAGTTTGAGTCATTGTGGTTCAACTTTGCAATACACAGCATGAGTTGGTTTTCATACAAAGGAGTAACTAAAAGGAGAGGATGTAGATCAGTTGGTTTAATGATCTGGTTATGCTATGTATGTGTTGGTTGGCCATAGCAACTGCAGGTGGGCGTGTTCTACTCACTGCAGTTAACACAGCGTTGTAACATTCCAGTGGCAGTTAATAAAGAAGCTGTTAAACTGAAAACAGGTCTCCTCACTCATTTCAACAGTTTGACAAAAAGTAAGATATATATTTGCATTACTGTCTGATCTACTGCATAACCTATTGCATCTCCTAACTTTCTTTCTCTGTTAGTAACTTCTGCTTAAACTAACCTCATAATCCCCTCAGTTCTACTACTATAGCTCTACTATACCCCTCTTCTTTCTTTCCCTTCCTGTTCTCCACACTATTTATCCCCTCCCCCACTTCCTATCAATGTCTATACATTGTCCTTGTTTTGAACAACGATTATCTTTTTGTTTTTACTCTCATATGTAGTACATTTTAGACCACTGCTATCAGTGCAACCCTTCATGTGCATAATTTTTTCTTATGCTTTTCTCTTTATAATTAATTTCGTATTTGCATTGTTATTTTTAATAGTTTTTGTCCTGTATGTTTACCTTTGCTTATGTTTGCTGGGACTCTTTTCCCTTGGGTCTTCACTGAAAATGGGTTGCTTACTATCAATGCAATGCAAATAGCTAATAATCTTTTCTTTTTACAATTATTTTGTACTGTGATTATTTAATATTTTTATATTCTCACTTTATCTTTACTTATGTTTGCTGGGGCTTTTCCACTCGAGTCTCCACTGAACATGGGTTTGTTTGCAAACTCAGTTGGACTAACCTGGTTGACAAATGTGAAGTAAGTAAATAAATAAATAAAAATAAATCTTAACCCCCACTAGACTTATGGTCTGTGACCTGAGGTGCTGTTTATATGGAGAGATGAAAGGGTTTGTAGGAGTACAGGTTGCTTACCCTACTGCAGCATGTAACAGTAGCTCCTGGTAAATGTTGAATCTGAAGTAGGCAGACTTCATTCGTCTGCAACCTGTGGGTATCGGATCCGATCTCGGATCCGAGCCGGCAATTCAAAAGCTTAGGCTCCGAGCTCCTAGCTCCTCCCTCTTACCCATAACCCCTTGCCAAGCCCTGACTGACCTCAGATTTCGTTTGCCGCTTTTCAAGAAGCAACGGAATTCTAGAGCTCCTGGCGTGGTTTTGAGATAAGTGTAGTTTTCTGACAGGAAAATTTTTCAAATTCTCTTTTTTTGTTATAAATATAGTTAGAGTTGTGTGTGGTTAAGGCTTTCCTCCCTCTTTAGTTAATTTTTCTCGGGTTTTCATAGTTTGTTTGTGTGTGTGCGTGTTTAGGCCTTAGGTGTAATGTCTGAAGCCCCTAAGGCTGTCTTTTCGAAATGTACCGAGTGTGGCCATAAGCTGTCCCCAGCAGATGGCCACACTCGATGCGTTAAATGCTTGGGGGTTGAACACCTGTCTTCTGGTTGTACCATTTGTGCAGGGTTCAACCCCCGGGCTTTAAGGGAACGGAGGTCGAAGTTGGTGCTGGCGGGTCTTTACCCCCAGATACTGCTTCGCCTCTGCCTCCAGTCAGCAACTTGTTGCTGTGAGTTCTCCCCCTCCGGCTGGGACTCAACCTCCCTTAAAGTTGCCGGAGGGGAAGGATTCTTCTAGGGAGAGACAGAAGGAGAGGCACAGGGAGAAGCACCACAAGAGGAGAGCCGAAGCTTCCAGCTCGGCTCCTCCATCTAAGCGGGCTTCCCCTGTGCCTTCTAGCTTTCCTCCTCCTCGGCTCCACTCCCCTCGGTTCTCTCCTGGACCCGAGGAGGAGGAGGCTAGCCCTTCCAGGAGGTCACCGAGACGGCTCTCTAGGTCCGCTTCAGTGGCCTCCTCTAGATTGACCTTTTCCATGAGTGAAGCTGATATGGACCGGATGATGAGGAAATTCATCCAGGCCCAAATGCAAATGGGAGTGCTCCTAGCCCCCCCCCAACCGGGAGGGGCTTCGACCCCTTTCTTCGCCCCCTTAGCTCCTTCTCCGACCCATACCACGGGTTCGGAGCTTTCGGCGCCGTGCAGATTTGGATCCGGGGGTGGGTCGGATCCGATTGGTCGGCGCACCTCGGATCCGTCCCATCCCTTGAGTGCTTGGTGCCGGACCCGACCTCTCGGTACCGAGGGCCGAGCCACGGATCCGAGGGAGCTGGTGTGTCTTCGGCTCCGCCCAGGTCGGAGCACACCGGTCTCGGATCCGGCGGTTTCGCTCCGACTCCGATCCGCACGCCGGATCCGAGTGGGGTCGGCTCGGGCTTAGAGAAGCTGGCTCCCCTCGGCTTTCAACGCGTTATGGAAAGGGCACTGTCGAGGACATCCGGACACCCGGTCCCTGCCACGGCTCCATCCCGCACTCCATTGCAGTTGGGCCAGGCCCCCACCAGCCGGTCCCAGGGACAGCCCGCCTCGATGTCCCAAGTGGTTCCCTTGGAACATCCATCTGCTGAAGAGTACTCCTCGGACAGCCCCGATGAAGTACCTCGAAGCGCAAGTGCAAGAGGAGGCACATGGACTCCCCTGAGTCCGTCACTGAAGACACGGACTTGGATGAAGGGGAGGCTCCCCTAGGTCACCCCCTGAGGACGTCTCATTTGGAGACATCATGGAGATGTTAAGGATCAGGGGGTGGTCTGCCCCAAGGCTTCTTCGGACGAGTCTGTGTTCTTGGAGGCATTCGAGGCGGGCCCTTCTACCTCTTGGGTGTCCCCTCCTGCTGACCCCTGGTAGATCTTATATCTATCAGGGCGTGGAAGGATCCGGACACCATTGAGCCTATCCCTAAGCGCCCGGACCGCATTCTTTCTCCTCCATCAGACCGCACCCACTGGAGTAAGGGTCCCCCAGTAGATGCCATGATGATGGCTGCAGCCACGAAGAGGGAATTGGCCCAGGAGAGTCCCTCCGTCCATCCTCCGGGCAAGGAGTCCCGTTCGATGGATCGAATTGGGAAGCGAGTGTTTAGTTCAGCGACCTTCTCCTTGAGAGCGCTGAACTACATGGCACATGTCATTAGGATGCAGCGAGATCTGATTAAAGAGTACGCTGCATCTCCCCCGGAGTCCATCTCGAGTGAGGATAAACAGGTTTACTCCACCCGAATGGCCACTCTCAGATCTGTATCCAATACATCTATGCGGCTGCTGTCTCATGCTACTGAGGGAGCCGCTAGAGCCAGCGGAGCAGGCCTTGTCATGAGGCGACAGGCCTGGCTCCGCCATTGTGATTTTGCTGAGCCCTTTAAGGCGACCTTCGCGAATGCCCCTTTCGATGGTTCTGCCTTGTTTGGCAAGACTGTTCGCGAGACATTAGTCCAGAGCGAAAAGGACGGGAAGACGCTGTCTGCCGGAGTCCGCTTCTCAGCTCCCCAGAGGTCCTTCTCTAAGAACCAAAAGGGACAGAAGAAGATGTGGTTCCAGAAGTCGCAGCAGTCCCAACCTGCTCCGGATAACCAGTCCTTCCATGGCAGAGGAGGACGGGGAGGTCGTCGTGCCAGAGGCAGGGGGGCTCCTGGCAATTTTGGGTCCAGAGAACCCTTCTCTGAGAGACCCACGCAGCAGCCCTGAAGGGTTGCCCGGCTGTCCGTCTCTGGAGGCAGTCGGGGGGCGGTTTTCGATGCACCTGACTTCTTGGGAGTCCATAACAACAGACAGTTGGGTACTTCGACTCATATCCAGAGGATATTCAATACCCCTAATCAAGATCCCCAAATCTCGCAGCCTCCCAGATGTTCCACCCGACCAAAGGGAGGCAGCTCAAATCGAGCAGCTGCTAGAAAAAGAGCCATCCAGCGTCCCCCAGATCAAGCCGGATTAGGGTTTTACTCCAGGTTCTTTTGGTGCCAAAGAAGACGGGGACTTAAGACCAATTTTAGACCTTTCCCTGTTGAACCTGTCAGTAACCAAGCAAAGTTCCGGATGGTCACCCTGCAATCTATACTCCCCTTTTGAGGGAGAACGACTGGATGTGTTCCATAGACCTCAAGGATGCGTACTACCACATTTGGATGGACAGACGATCCAGGAGGTTTCTTCGCTTCGGCTGGGAGCCAGTCATTATCAGTTCAGGGTCCTCCCTTTGGTCTCACCTCAGCCCCAGGGTGTTTACCAAGGTGTTAGCGGTGGTAGCGGCCCACCTGAGGCTCCAGGGATTACAGGTCTTTCCGCATCTGGACGACTGGCTCCTGACTGCATCATCAAGGCATCTTCTGTGCTCAGCCAGGGATTACTTCCTTCAACTAGCACCAAGGCTGGGCATCACGATCAACTGGGAGAAATCTTTTCTGAATCCAACTCAAATTATAGATTTCATAGGAGGAAGACTAGACACCAGATCAATGCGAGCCTTCCTCACCCCAGACCGTATCGTCAGCCTGAGGTGTCATGTGACAGCAATCCTTCAACCTTCACCAACTGCAGCTTCGGTCCTGAGGGCCCTAGGTTCTATGGCGGCAGCTATCCCGCTTCTAATTCATGCCCGCTTACGCATGCGGGTTCTTCAATGGACCCTTCAAGTTCAGTGGTCTCCTCTTTGTTCGCCTCTAAACGCTCCGATTGCGGTCAGCAGAGCGTGCAGGGACTCCCTTCTGTGGTGGCTTCTTTCTCCGGAGCCCCTAGCAGGAAGACCCTTTTGCGCTGCATTTCCCCGAGCCACAGTGACCACGGACGCTTCTTGCCTCGGTGGGGGGGGGCATTCTGCGGGAAAGATTGTCCAAGGCACGTGGAATCCCACAGAGACGTCATTGCATATAAATGTCCTGGAAATGAGGGCGGTGCTCCTAGCGTTGCAAGCACTTCACCACGTTCTTCCTACAGGGACTATTGCGATTCAGACAGACAATATGTCCGTAGTCTGGTATATCAACAAGCAGGGAGGAACCAGGTCTTATCCCCTTTGTCGAGAGGCCATGAGAGTCTGGGAATGGGCAATTTCCACCAAACGCTTTCTGATAGCAACGCACATGGTGCATGCTTGGCCTCCCGGTCTCCTTTATGCCTACCCTCCACTTCCTCTGATGCAGAGGTTTCTGCAGAAAGCCAACAGTTTGGGGAGCAGAATGATTCTCATTGCCCCATTCTGGCCTCGACAACCTTGGTTCCCCTTCGTATGGTCTCACAAAATCAATCCACCATGGATTCTGGATCCAATTTCGGATCTCATCTCTCACCCTCTGGGAATGCCAGTTCCCAATCTGCGAACCCTGAAGTTGACAGCTTGGCTGCTCCAATTCCAACCTTAATTAGGACTCCCGGTATCTCTTCACCGGTCAAAGCCATTTTGGTGGCTGCTCATAAACCTTCCACCAGACAGGTTTATCGGAGTAAATGGAAGAGGTTCTCTATATGGGCAGGACAGAGAACTGTGGATCCTTTTTCAGCACCTATCTCTGCGGTGCTAGATTTTCTAACAGACCTCTTTCATCAAGGGGCCAGTTCTTCCACGATTAAGGTTCAATTGGCGGCTATCTCGCATTATCACATTGGACAGGACACAGCTCCCCTTATGACAGCGAAATTATGCAAATCCTTTCTCAAGGGAGTTTTTTTGTTAAGACCTCCAGTCAAGGAGGTTGTACCGCCTTGGGACTTGTCTTTAGTCCTGCAGGCCCTTACTGCTCCTCCCTTCGAGCCTGCAGCTTCTGCTGATTTAAAATTCCTTTCCTGGAAGACTGTCTTTCTGGTAGCTATCACTTCAGCCAGAAGGGTGTCTGAGCTTCAGGCTCTTTGTGTCAAACCGCCTTATCTTTCTTTCTTCCCTGATAGGGTGTGCCTCAGGACCAATCCATCTTTTCTTCCGAAGGTCTCTTCTGAATCCAATATTAACCAGTCAATCAATTTGCCTGTCTTTTTTCCCAAGTATTCAAACAAAGGGGAATACAAATTGCACTCATTGGATGTTCATAGACAATTACGTTTTTATATTAACAGGACAGCTGGCCACAGGAAATCAGATCAGCTGTTCGTCTCCTTTGCTAAATTTGCTCTGGGTAAAGCAGTGTCTAAAGTCACTCTATCTAAATGGATTGCTAACTGCATATTGCAGGCATATGACACTTCAGGCAGACCTGCTCCTGAGAGGGTTACGGCTCATTCTACTAGGGCAGTTTCTACGTCAGCCGCCTTTAAGTCCCGTGTTTCGTTGGATGATATCTGCGCGGCAGCTACTTGGGCCTCGCCTCATACTTTTATTTCTCATTACAAGGTGGATGTTGTTTCTAGAGGAAGAGCATCCTTTGGCTCAGCGGTGCTCCGGAACATCCTTCCATGACGGCCGCCCAAGATTCAGGTAGCTAGGGACTCTGTCCCACAGGTTGCAGACGAATGAAGTCTGCCTACTTCAGATATAGAAGTTATGTACTCACCATAACGTTCCATCTGAGTAGGTGACTTCATTTGGATGCAACCATCCCCCCCTCCACCCCCCTGACCTTTATAGAGCGAGTATTTATGCTGTTTTAGTATACTGTGGTCAGTATTTGAGGCAAACTCAATCTGAGGTCAGTCAGGGCTTGGCAAGGGGTTATGGGTAAGAGGGAGGAGCTAGGAGCTCGGAGCCTAAGCTTTTGAATTGCCGGCTCGGATCCGAGATCGGATCCGATACCCACAGGTTGCATCCGAATGAAGTCACCTACTCAGATGGAACGTTATGGTGAGTACATAACTTCTATTTTGTGATCTGCTGATGTTTGCTACATTTGATTTGCAATGTGTGGTGTTTTCCATTGACTTAATTTTCACCTGCAGCCTGCTGTTGACTTTCTAAAAAGTTTATAATTTACGGAATATAAAGAAAGGAGTATTGTTTTTATATGGTTGGTGGGTATCTGTCTAAAACTGTAGAACTGAAGATGTTTGATTTTTTTTTTACAAAACTGTACTTGTACTAGGAATAAATCAGACAGATTTTTCAAACTTTTTCCATAAAAATGAGACTGAACATACATTTTTTACAACAAAGCAAACACTACTTTTGTTAAAATTTCATTCCTGCCTGATCACACTTCCCCAATAATTAGCTATCTTAGGAGTGATGTATGATGATATACCTTTACACAGAAGACAAGAAATGCATATTTTAATTAGGAACTTGTCTACAATTAAACTGAAGTTGTTTTATAAATGTGATGTTGAAACATTGCTTTGTGTATTATTTCAAAAGACTGACCTATTGGAGATCTAAATATTGTTACACATTATGATAGGAGGATTCAGAAACTTGTTCAGTTTTTTAGTCAGTGTTGATGAACATAGATGTTTTGCAGTGACTTCATAAGTGGGTTCTAAGGTTGATGATTAATATCTTATACGATAGAGCTGGATATCTTTATGTAAGAGTATTAAATGATAATGTAAATTGGTAAGCATGGATAGCATTGATTCCACTGTACCATAGTTCCACCCCATCCTGTTGGCCCCACCCATTCAGCTGTCTCCTTTAGCCCCTCTTTGATTTGAGGTCACCAGCTGCCACTGCAGTAAGGGAAAGGAATACTGGGTTGAAATCCCCTGTATATTACAAACCTCATCTACCTCCCTGTGGAGGTGGTCTCCAGTACCAAAAGATGAAGAGACAGTCAACACATAAAAGCCAGTAGAGAGTAGTTGAGTAAGGCTTTAGAACTGCTGTTTTTCTAACAAGGAAGGATTGTGACTTTCCAATGATTGCTAATAACCCTTGTTGTGTCCACTGTGATCTTTCTCTGGAATGAACCCTGCCTGTTCAATCAAGTACCCAAATTTTGTTTACTCTGCTGTTGTTGTCAGCTCTGAAACCACAACTGACAAGGACTTTTTGAATTTTGGAGAAGATTTTTTGAGGAGAGGAAGACTTAACACTCACTACTGTCAAGACTTGCCTGTCTTGCTGCATTTTTTCCATATTTACTTTAACTTCAAGACACAAGTTTCAGGACCATGAAACAGAAATTCATAAATGTTACTATGGTGTCTTTTGCAAAACTGGTCACTAGGAACCAGCCATGGCAGCAGACAGTAGTGCTAGATGCCACAGCTGTGACTGAGCTTTAAGTTGCCTGAAATGTTACTCTCATTATGAATGTTCTCTCCATATGCTTACTTTCACTTTATTTCTTCTCCCAATATGAATTGTGCACTTTAAAACTAGTTAATAGCATTCATCACCATATTTTCTTCCTACTCCCTAACAAACTAGGCAGCCCTCTCCCTTCTCGTTCTCCAAACAAGGTGGGTTATCTGGCGATGTGTATAAGAGATAGGACTTATTACTGTCATATAAAACATGGTATTTCCAACTGAAAATGTATTATTAGGCATTGTATTACCGTCCGTTTTCACTGTGATTACTTTTTAGCAATGTAAGATGTTTTTAAAGAAGGTATACTGGTTGGCTTGAATCTCGCACATTGTAATATCATTGTTTAGTGCGTTGTACAGAGATGGAAATATTTGCTTGTGTACAATACTGAACTAAGCTACTATACAGCATTCTACTTCAAATGCATGCTGCTGGGACTGTTTTTTATGGACATTGCCATCCTGATCTGCTGTTCTAAAGTCAGTTGCGGTAGGCTAACAAGTTTACTAGCTGTCTTGTGCTTACACATGCCAGTTGTTGTTTGTCTTTTTGGCTTTTCCCGGTTAGGGGTCTCCACAGTGGAACTCCGGTCTGCTAATGATTGGCAGTAGATTTTTTTATGGTGCTGAGTTGCCAGCCCGATGCCCAACCTTCAACAAAGGCATGCCCATTCACTCATGTCTTTCGGTACCAATATCCTAGATTAATGCGTTGCAATAGCAATTTGTTTTGTTTTTCTCAGCTACCTACTGCAATTGGTTACTGATGGGATTGTGCTTGTGTATGTATGTATAGAAATTACTGTTGTTAAGCACTGCCCTGCAGTCAGCTGTGCTTTTGCTACTTATCTTATCATGACCTGGCTGTTCTGAGGCTAACTTTTGCACAATAATTATACAGGTCTGTTTTTACTGTTTAGATTTCTTGTACACAGAACCCACTAATGTCAAGGTTGCTCATGCACCATGTTTATGACATATATGTTTTAATGTGTTTTGAACCATTGTTGAACTATTCTGAGATCTGTTTAAGGACACAGATCTTGTTATGTGTTCTTGAACTGTTACTGAACTATGTTTAGACCTTTTTAAGGAATGTCCTGCTCTATTAACTTTGTGTCTGCCACAAACTGACTGTATAGCCATCCTTAGCTGCTATAGTCTTGGTACAATTGCATACCACCCCAACCAGTACAAAACCTTGTATTTACTCCACAAATAATAGTAGCTATTATATAAGAAGAATACTCTCTCTTTAACCCATTATTCTCTCTCTTAATAGACTGAAACACATTTTTTGTACCACCCAAGCAAAGCCTATAGTGACCAAGGACCTGCTGTAAAACTTCCCCAGCAAGCAAAACTCAATTTAACTGTAGGTGTCTTTTTGCTCTTTACTGTTATAATACCTACTCCCTGTCTCTACTATATATCTCCAGGCTGACCCTAACCGTAGTGGACATCTTTTACTACCATGCTCTCTTTCTAACTCCCCTAGTCTTTATAGTTTGCTCTATATCCTGTATATCTTCTACAATGGTTCCTTTCATCTTTTTCCACTCTGCTAAACTCCTGTACTTCCCTTTCTTCCTGCACTCCCAATTTTAAACTAAAATTAAATACATGCTAACCTCTCTCAGTCCCCTTCTCCTTCTCTATCTGTATTAAACTTTAACTAACCTCTCTGACTGTTCCTGATGAGTCCTTTCTGGTGAGTCAGGTCCAGTCTGCTCTGTTCACTCTCACTATGCTCGGGCTCAATCTGCTCTTCTACCATACCCCCATTCCCACCTACCCCAGTCTCCTGACCTTTATACTTAACAGGTCACCGCCATACAGCCTCACTTTCATTGCAACCTCATAATTAACAGACTCCCCTAATCTCTATCATCCAACCACAACCTAAACTCACATTCACTACACCCTCAACTGCATTCACCCCCTTTCACCTCATTCACATATCACCCATACTCTGCATTCTCTCCTCACCAAACCCCCACCCAACTCCAAATACACCAACCAAGTACAAAGAATACCAAAACCCCACTCACTCCTGCAACATACATACATACGCTTCCTTTATTGCCCATTCACCTTCTCACAAGAAAATACTGACACTAACCCTTACAATAATTATAGCCCTCACTATGACAGAACACTTAACCTCCTACCATCACATTAAGAACCCAAACTCTCTAACTAGCTCTCCCACCTACCCATTCCCCATACAAGAAAAAACAGCCTTACTATTAATATCACCATCAATTTGCAACCCCTCAAATTTTGATCTTGCCTCCTTCTCAGTACCTCATCGCCTATTACATACCCACATTTCCACAAAATACAGCACATTTATTGCAAAATACCTAAAGATAATCACTCTAATAACATCCAAAATCATACTCAGCAGTGATGTACACCAAAATCCTGGCCCTACAACCAACTACAACCATCCCTGCAACCAGAATAATAACATTCTACTCCCCCCCAGGAAACCCACTGCCTCCTCATACTTAACATAAATTTAAGAAGCATACTGAGTAAAATATCTTTACTGCATGTGACCCTAGTCATTTTTTCCCCTGACATAGTTCTTCTCACAGAGACCTGGTTAAAACCACATATCAATGATAATGAATTTATCCCTCTAGGTACAACATTTTCAGACAAGACAGGACATCCAAAAGAGGTGGAGGTATTGTAATATTCTTTAAAAACAGCCTGACTATTGATACGCTTGCCAACAATCAACCAAAGTTCGATAATGCTGAAACCTAATTCACCAATTTAAAATTCAATTAAAAAACGCATAAATATAATTGGCACCTATATATCCCCCGACAACAACATTAATACAGCTGAATGGATTCTGGATTGGGCTTCCCAAAACCCCTACAAGAAATAATCTTACTGGGAGACCTAAATATTGACTCATCCTGCTGTGACTCACTCCACCCCAGCAATCACATTAACTTACATGGTTTCACTTAATTAATAAAACATGCTACCTGTGAGGATAAAGCCTCTGAAAAGGAGTCCATCCTAGATTGGATCCTCACTAACAGGCTATTTAAACCCTACCTCGCTGGCTCTTTTCCAGACACTCTCAGTGACCACCTACCCACCTTTGTAACAAGACACCAAATAAACCCCATGAAATCCGCCACCCACCAACAAATACGGTATACAAAAAGTTTCAAAACCCAAGACTTCATATCTGCACAAAATCAATGCAATTGGAGACCTCTCTCATTTCTATTTCTGGATAGTGCTGTTGACTACTTCAACAACACCTTCCTTAACATTCTAAATCACCTCACCCCCTGGCTTACCAAAGATACCCAATTATTACTAAAACAAAGAGATAAAGCATGGTACAAATTTATTTATTTAACATTTGTTGACCGGGAAAGTCCGACTAGGTTCCACAGATCCTGTTTTCAGCAGAGGCCCGGGGAGAAATGCTCCAGAAGCATGTCTTAAGAATGTGGGAGGAAACCGGAGTACCCGGAGGAAACCCACACAAATGCAGGGAGAACATGCAAACTCCACACAGAAGGCACCCCAGCCGAGAATCAAACCGGAGAACCTCTTGCTGTGAGGTGACAGCATTAACCGCTGCACCACTGCGCTGCCCTAGCAACATATGGCATCAAAATAAAACCCCATCTAATAGACAGGCATTCCTGGAACTAAGGAACAAAGCCAAAAAACAAATTAGGTTAGACAAAAAAGAACCACTATACAATCATGCAAACTAGACACAAAAATAACCCACAAAAGTTCTGCACTGTCATTAATAAAATCCTGCAGCCAGGAAAGAGCAGTACTCCACTCCCAAACATAGAGAGCACCTCTTAAAATATTGCAACCCAGTTGAACAAATACTTCACCAAATCCATTCTAGCCCTTACCAATAATTCCCCAACTTCAGATCCATTCCTTCCATCCTCCACTATTAGCCAAAATGGCTTCTCCTTACAACCTGTCCCTATTAGCATAATATATAAACACCTGAATAAACTTAAACCCACAGCTCTGTCTGCTGCTAACCTACCTGAAGAATACCTCAAGCTCGCAGCCAAAGCCATCTCATATCCCGTTTCCATCCTAATCAGTTGCTCACTCGCAGAATGTGTCCCTTTATTATGGAAAATTTCCCATATAATACCACTTCATAAAGGTGGTAACTCAGTAGAACTAATTACTGTCCATTTGCCATTCTATCTCTCCTGTCAAAAATCCTTGAAAAATGTATACATTCCCAAATTATGAAATGTTTACTTACCAACAATCTGCTGACCAAAACCCAACACAGATTCTGTCACAGTACTACCACAGCCCTTATCAGCTTTACCAACAATCACACCGACAGCAACCCGGTCTCCACTGTCTTCCTTGATCTCTCCAAGGCCTTTGATACAGTCTCCCACACCAAACACCTAGCTGCTTTCATTGATATTAATCTTAGCCACTCCACTCTTGTCTGGTTCCAGGACTATCTAACTAACCACCAACAAGCAGTCAAATGGCAAGGTTCATTTTCCTCTTGCCTGCCTGTCACCCTAGGGGTCCCCCAGGGATCCATCCTTGGCCCTCTTCTCTTCAATACCTTTACCAACCAATTTTACAAACTAGCTAGCACACCACCCTTGTCCAGTATGCAGATGACTCCACCCTAATCTGTTCTGCCCCATCACCCCCTCAACTCCAAAAATTAACTCAAGAATCCTTTGTAGGTGTTGAGACCTGGTTAGCCAACTATCAACTTATACTTAACCCACAAAAAAAACAGCTAATGATATTCCATCCCATAAATGCCTTAGACCCCATACCTCCATTCACAATATACTCAGCTAGTAACATCCATATCACACTTGTCCAACACACCAAACTGCTAAAAGTTACCATAGATCACAACAGGAAATTTGATATGCATATTGCACAGACAATAAAAAAGTCCACAAAAAACTTGGAGCCTTATATAGATGCAAAACGTACCTCACCAACAATAATAAAGTTACCATCACTAGAACCCACCTAGTCTCCCCTCTGCTCTATCCCTCCCTTGTACTCATCAACCTAAAGAAAGCAGACCTAAAGAAACTAAATAGCTGCTACAATGTTGTTGTCTTTCAGCTTTTTCCGGTTAGGGGTAGCTACAGTGGAACTTCGGTCCACTAATGATTGGCAGTAGATTTTCACGAACGCCGAGGTGCCAGCTCGATATTCAACCTTCAACGAAGGGACGCCCATTTACGCATGTCTTTCAAATGCCCACCCAACCATGGGGAGGACATGCAGACTCCACGCAAAAGGCACTCCCCGCACTCCAGCCGAGAATCAAACAGGAGAACCTCTTGCTGTGAGGCAACAATGCTACTGCTGCACCACCGCGGATGTCTAAATAGCTGCTACAATAAAATAACTAAATTCATGACTGATTCACTCACCAGTACACATCACTGCCTATTAATTAAGCAATTATCTTGACTAGAATTACCTGACCTATTCACATATAATCAACTCACAATGGCCCACCAAATCCTATAAAAACCCAACAAAGTACCTATGCTACAGGGCCTTCTTAACATCTATTCTAACCAACACCAACTATGATCAACCAACAAAGTATTGCTCAACATTACCAAAAGCAAAAATAGTATTGGGGACTCCCTCTATTCTACATATGTTGCAAGATTATGGAATTCTATCCCCTTTGAGATTAGGTCCATTGAAAACCACAATAACTTCAAAAAACTCCTCCGGTCACATTTAAACAGATCCTGGTTATGCAATTGTTCAGACCCTGGTTAGCCTTCCACAGTGGTACATATTCATATAGTATACAGGTACATATGTTGTAATCACTTTGCTAACTTACAGCAGATACTTTCTACATTCAAAGGTTCAAACAATTTCTGTTGTATTTTCTTAACTGTTGATCAACTGTAACCATACAACTGTTTCTTATGTC
Organism: Protopterus annectens; assembly: GCF_019279795.1. Lineage (NCBI taxonomy): Eukaryota > Metazoa > Chordata > Ceratodontiformes > Protopteridae > Protopterus > Protopterus annectens. Next base: position 466,161,513 of record NC_056734.1, on the reverse strand, counting down.
CTACAACTGCACTGTACCTTTTTCACGTCTTGTATTCTATACTTTTCTATGCTTATTTTACTATTTTAGCATACAGCAGCTGCTGTACTTCTTTTGTACTGTACTTTCTTAACTTGTGTCATTGTACTAACCTTTGTGGAGCTTTTCTCCCCTGGCCTCTGCCTAAAATGGAAAATAAGTTCTCCGTGGCCTCTGTGGCTAAAACAGTGGCAGACTGGTACTTGAACTATTCATTGACAAGTCCATCTGCTTATTTTTTCTCGTTTGGATCACTTATTTATTTTATTTATTTATTCATTCATATTTGATTACCGGGAAAGTCCAACTGAGAAGGAGCTCATTTTCAGAGGAGGCCTGGGGAGAAAAGCTCAGAAGTATTACAAAACATTTTAAGAACAATAATTTTACAGTGTTTAAAATAACACAAAAACAAATACAGTTTAAATCATGTTACCAAATTACACCTAATATGAAAACATTGGTTAAGAATAGATGCAAATTGTATGACAGTGACTTAATACTTACAGACATTTTAGCCAGTTTATAAAAAAAAATAGAGGTACATTAGTATACTATAAACAGGAATTGCAAAACAAAGTGAGAGAAAAGCAGCCTTATAGCATATTTAGAGAGAAAGCCAGGGGAGAGAAATTGATAGAAGTAAGGAAGTAAGTAAAGAAGGGAAATTAAGGAGCTATAAGGTATGAATAGATTTTTGTTCACATTTAGGTATATAGTTTATCCTGGTGTTGAGCAAGAAGAGAGCCAGCTTTTGGCTAGGAAGTTTTTCAGAATAGTTATGAAGGATGGGATGGAGGGTATTGACCTGATGGATAGAGATAAAGAGTCGCAGGCCTTAGCAACATGGTACGAGTGCAGATAATGCCCAGAAAATGTTATAGGTTTGTGGACAGACAGAAGATTTTGGTCACTGAATCGTAATGACAGACTATGAACATAGTTGTGCAGAATTTTCTTTAGTGTTGGACAAACAGATTCTGGATAGTTTAATAGGTGCTAAGAAGCTGTGTATATGTTAGTTCATGGGATAGTTCTAACCAATTTAGGTTTTTTAGTGTTATACAGTAGTGGATTCTGAAAAGGGTATTTGCTGCAAATCTTGCAACTTTGTAAAAGCATTGTTTAAGTTTTGAGTTTTGTGATGCCTGAAGGAAATTTATGATGCAAGCACCATAAAGAAGTCTGTATGTGTGTGTGTGTGTGTGTGTGTGTGGGGATAAGTAGTGGCAAGTGTTGCTTCATTTGCGTTGGTGAGAAAACTTTTTTTTTCGTCAAATATTTTTTTATTTTCAATTAAAATAACATTTACATAATATTTTTAAATATTATTTTAAACAACTATATACAATATTTACAATAGCCTGACTTTCAATTATATACGCTGTATGTTATTAAATATAGAATTAACAGATCAGTTATCAGAGATACAATACTGATTATTGCAGTGTCCAACAAAGATAAAACTTTATTCCAAGGATTATTTACCAATGGCCTGGGATAGATTCATAGTTCTTTGATTTTTATTTCCATCAATGCAGTTGTCTTCAGTAAAGTGGAGAATTCTTCCAAGGTCGGGGGTGTATTTGAATTCCACCTTCTGGTTATGCATTTACTAGATATAGCAAGTATTGTCCATAGCAAATATATATTTGTATTATTCAGGTAGGGACCTTCATTTGCATTTAGTATAATCAATACTTTAGTTAAGGTAAAGGATTCATTAAATAAAGCTTGTAAAAATGATTGATTCCATTCCAATATGAATCCAGTCTGCTTTGACTTTTCACACTTCCAGCAAAAAACATTTGTAGTAGTACTGATCTTTTTAATTCTATCTGGTGTTAAAAATGCTCTATAAGTATTTCCAGTTAAATATTTTCCAGTACCGTGTGTTAGAGGTGTAATTAACTGATAGTAAGTTAATTGCAATGACTGACCTTTTGTTAAGAACTGCCAGTATGATGGTTTGGGAATTGTTTTATATGTTATTAACTCTTTATATAGATTTGAAATGGATTTTTTCTTTTCACAACTATTATATATAAATGCATATAGAAAACTTATTAGATTTGGAATATCTTTAAATGAGGAATTATTAATTAATCTGCATAAATCTTGAGTGTACATTAGAATGCTTTGTAAGGTTAACCATTCCTGTGTTGGAATATTGTAAGCAGTTTTTATCATATGTATATCTAAAACATTTCATTTATTTACACATTGAAACCAGTATAAGAATTAATTTTGTTCCCAGGAGGTTATTGTTTCCCTATATATTTTCTGAGGAAAGTTCTTAGTGATGGCAAATGGGGTTAAAAGGTCAAACCGAAGTTTTAGATCTATGTTTGCATTGACAAGTTTCCTAAAGGAATTGATGTAATCATTAATCAGTGTTGTTTTAGAAGGTTTTGTTATAATATATTGTAGACTTATGCATAGTATGTACCAGGGTTTGTTTGATTTGTCTACTATTACATTTTTTAACAGATTAAATTCATTTGTTAATATAGCCATTGTTAATTCTTTCCAGTTGGCAAAATAATTTGGGGTTGTCCAGTCTATTGTAGTTTTAAGCACAGATGCTTTTGTATGTGTTTCTGTTTCTGGGAAGTTCAATCCTCCTTGTTTCCAGGGTCTAATGTGATGAGTTAGAGCTACTCTATTCTTTTTGGGATACCATAAAAATTTTATTAAACATGAGTTTATTTCTTTAAGAATGCATCTTTCAGGAATTAACTGTATTGCTAATGCTACATATAGTATTTTTGGCAATAAGTCCATTTCTATTAATTGCAATCTGTCTTCAAAAGTTAATATAATTTTATTCCACTTTTCTCTATATATTTTTATTGTTTCAATAATGTTTTTATAATTTATTAATATTGTTTCATTTATATTTTTGCATAACACTATTCCTAAATAATTTAGTGTAAGTTCTTGTTTTCCTTTGATGGATTTATCTGTAACTTGTATTTCTTTTTTTTCTTATTTAAAAACAGAAATTTTGATTTTGATCTATTAAAGTGTAGACCTGAAATCTTATAAAATTTCTCCATGACTTCTTCTAGCTCTCCTAATGACTCTCTGGAATTTGACAGGGTTAATAAAATATAATCAGCAAAAAGCATTATTTTAGATATGTACTGGTCATAGACTTCTATTCCTTTTATTCTTGGATTATTGCATATTAAAGCCATGGTGGTGCAGTGGTAGCATTGTTGCCTCACAGCACGAGGTTCTCCCATTCGATTCTCGGCTGGAGTGCCTTCTGTGTGGAGTCTGCATGTCCTCCCTGCGGTCGAGTGGCGTTCGAAAGACATGCGTGAATGGGCGTGCCTTCGTTGAAGGCTAGACATCGAGCTGGCACCTCGGCACCATAAAAATTTACTGCCAATCATTAGCAGACTGGAGTTCCACTGTGGCGACCCCTAACTGGGAAAAGCCGAAAGAAGAAGAACAAAATTTCTGCAAGTATTTCTATAGCCAAAGCAAATAAAATAGGAGAAAGGGGGCACCCTTGTTTAGTACCTTTCATTATATGGATAAATTCGGAGGTGAAAGGACCTAATTTAATGTAGGATAAGTTATTAATATATATTTTTTAGTAATAAGATGAAGGGAGGAGGAAATTCAAATAATGCTAAAGTTTTAAATCGATATTCCCAGCTGAGGGAATCAAAGGCTTTTTCTATGTCTAATCCGATTACAAGTGTTTCTCTATCTTCTTTATTCGCATAATCTATGAGAGTAAGTATCCTTTTAATATTATCAGGTGTGTGCCTGTTATATAAAAATCCAGTTTGATCATTATTAATTGTCTTTGAAAGTGGGATTTTCATTCTGTTAGCTAGGATTGACATGAATATTTTGTAATCATTATTCAGTAATGATATAGGTCTGTATGAGGTGCAAAGGTCTGATGGTTTATTATCTTTTAGAATTGGTGATATGAGAGAATATTTCCATGAGGATGGTATTTTTGCTTCTGACTGGACTTCTAGCAAAGTTTTATGAAAAAGGGAGATTACTGTTGAAGGGAAGAGTTTGTAAATTTCCGTAATTATACCATCTATCCCTGGAGCTTTGTTAGATTTACTTTCTTTTATCTTGTCAACAATTTCTTTGTAAGATATAGGTTTTTGTAGGTCTAGTTTTAAGTTTTCGGGATTTTTTTTTATATTGATAAGGTTTGTATCTAAGTTTATTTGGTTGGTATCTAAATCTTCTTTTTTGAAGTGTTCTACATAATGGAACCAAATTGCTTCAAGGATGTCTCCAATATCTGATACTTTTTTCCCTTTCTTTTCATGATATATACTAATGTTATTTGCTTTAGACTGTTTTTTAATTCTTGTAGATAGGTTATGTAGATATCTGGGGGAGGTGGCTAGACAAGTTTTGTGTGTTAGAATTTCATTATTTTTTTTATTTAATTCCTCTATTTCTTTTTTGACTTCTGGACAACTCAGATTTTTTTTTAGATTTTGCTGTCAAGAGTTTGGTTTGCAAGTCTAATGATTCAGATTTACACTCTCTGACTTTGTTTTTATACCAACTAAGGGTCTTACCAAATAGATACGCTATTAATGAGTCCCAAACCATGACTCTACTGATTTCTGTTGTATTATTAATTTTAAGAAATAATTGTAGTTCTGACAACATCCAGGGTCTGAATTCTTTAATTTTCGTGATATGTGATGGAATTCTAGTTGAGAGGATTAAAGGTTTAAACTCTATTTGGAGCTTCATTATCAGAGAGTCATAATCTGAGAAGGGGCATGGAACTACTGAGAAGTTGAGGATTTTTGTTTGTAAATCTTGAACTATGAATAATTTGTCGGTTCTGGTTTGTGTTCCAAATCTATCATCTTTATGGGAGAATAATAAGGATTTATCATCTTTTACTTTAAAAGTGTCTATTAAATGAAATGAATCAATCCATCTTTTTAAGGATTTTGAAATAGTTGCTATGCGAAAAGACTTCTTGGTGGTTTCAGAAGCTTCTACGTACAATTAAAGTCTCCTCCCAGTATAAGATTTTCTTTATAATTGTTGGAAATAAAATCTAGGTGTTTTTTAACCATTCCTGCTCCAGTTCCTGGGAACCAATATAGATTAGCTAAAGTCCATATTCTGTTATTAAATTTAATTTTAACAAATGCTAGTAGACCTTCTTTGTCTTAATATTTATAAATAACTTTTGGAGTGATTATGTTTTTCTTCTAGAGAATAGATACTCCTTTTGTCTTTGTTCTATAGGAGGATTGAGCTAAGACTGTATAGTCCTTAAGGTTCCAAATAAAGCTATCATTAGTCTTAAAATGTGTTTCCTGAGAAATACCACTTGTGCTTTATTTAGATTTAAATATTTTAGTAAGTTAGATCTTTTATTTGCATTATTTAAGCCATTAGTATATAATGATAAGAATGTTAAATCCATTTCAAGTTATTGTTGGAAGAAACTTTTTGCTTTTTTTATTTTGATTATAGTAGTTATACCATTTTCTCTGATAACATTGAATGTTATCTTTATGAATGTAAACTTGGGAGTGTAATTTAATGTTCTTTCTTCTTTAAATACAAGTAGGGTAAAATTCTGGTCAGGCTTTAAAAAAGTACTTCTACAAGACATTAATTCTAAAGTATCAAATACAAGTAAATATGAATTTCCCATTAAACATGGAATGAAAGTCATTCCTAATCCAATAGATAAAGACAGATCTATTGGATTATCACTCATACCTTTAACCAACAATATCAACTGAGCTCCATATGTTAAATTATTATATGGAGAATTTTCTTAAAAGAAATATGAAATTCTATATTATTCTATTATTGTTCTATAGTATTTTATATATCAGAATGGAATGTTAGTAGTGTAAACAATTATTAAGTTGACTTAGAAAAATATCCAGTATTTAGTTACCCTTAAGAGATCCCAAATATGTCAGATATGTAATTTTGGATAAATTAAATGCAGCAGAGGAGCATACACTAAATAAGTCAACAACAAATACATTATTACTAAAATAATTTGACTAAAAGGACTCTACAGAAGACAATGAGTAATTACCAATTAAATATGAATTTACTGTAGGTGTACTGTCTTCCTTTACTTTCACACTCTTCAGCTCACCAACTTCAACTTACACTTATGAAAAGACATGGCTTATCAGTAGTATCCTGACTCTGAGTAGAGGCACCCTACATTCTAGTGTGCAGTGCTTTTACATATTTATAGATTTACAAAGCAGAGTCTAAGAATGAACTATGATCACCCTGACAATTCCCATCCTGCATAGGGCACATCCTGCTTCCAGAATAGGCAATCACATCAGGTCTAGAATGAATGTGAAGGTACCTATATGGTAATCAAGACTTACCTTAGGTAAGTATTAAACAAATAGTATTTAAAGAATCTTAGAGAGTTCTCTGGGCAATTAGAATACTCTTAAGCCTCTCCTCCCTTGAACAAAAAGTGAGATTTCCCTTCCCTTTCTTTCCCTTGTTTTAAATCAATACTAATAAAAGAAACTCAGCAAACATAGATAAACAGAAATAACTTTCAGTAGTCCATCTTGTACATGACTCGCAATCCATTAAACAAGTCAGTGACTAACATCACTTTAGTAAACATTATAAAGACAAATTAGAAATAATTTTCTAGCTCTTTATTTTTTCTGATAAAGCAAAAAGTTAACAATAAGCTATTTTAACTAAAAGTATAAAGCATTTCAATTTTTCCTTGCATGTATACATTTCTACTTATATTGTAGTGTCAATAGCTGTCTTTGAAATCTGTACAATACTTCACTTCTTCAAATCATTCCTTTCTCAATTCAGGTTTTGTTTTGTCAAAATGGCAACAATATTTCAAGGGCACAATTAATATTTATACTGATGTTTCAAATAAATAGTCAGTTGCCAATTGAATTAGTTTAGAATGTATGGCTAGTGCAAATATAGCATGTTGCAAAAATAATATGTATTTTTTTTTGTGCTCTAGAGCCTGCCATATGCAAGTGACATATATAATGTAGCATATATAGAGCAGATAGCTTATAGATTCAGGTTGTTAAAATAAGTTATCCCAATAAGCATAACAGTGACTATCATTAATCTAATAAATATTGTAATAACAATTAAGTTCACTATTCCAATTAGTCTACCTTAAAAATAGATTATTTTAGACTATTATTTATCTACGTATAGATAGTGAGTTATTAAATATATACATACTATATTAGTATAGTAAATAGGAGAGAATTTAAAAAGGGAGACAAGATGCAGTTAAAATAAATAATGAGAAAAGAAAGAAGAGAGAGAAAGAAAAGAGAAAATTAAGAGAAAATACACATATACTATGTATGCTGATTTACAGTATAAATATTTTATGTGCTATAGAACCCTCCTTCTGTGAAAGAAAAGTACCATTTTACATACCAGAGGTAATATGAAAACTCTCATGTGTCATCTATTTTCAAAAAATATAGATAAAGATTCCAGCAGTTAGTTACCTTTGTTTTAAAATTCCAAGTAGTAAAATTGGTCCTTTAAAGTAATGTTAAAACAATTCATATCATAGTAGATGCTTTGAGAGATTTGGCTGTAACAGTATCAGTATTTTACTTCTTCTCTTTGACATCTGTCCAGACATTTGTTTCTTTTGTTCTCTTGAGAGAAGATGACATCCAATCCATATCTTCTGGTAAAGTAATCACATTATTAGTTTTAATAAATGAAGAGGCTTCCTCTAAGTCAATAAAAGACCCCATCTCGTTGGCATACAGTATTCTTATCTTAGCTGGATGTGCAAGTTGTGTCTTGATGTTATTTTGTTTCAGAAACTTTATTATTGGCCATACTTTTTTCCTTTGTTCCATTATTCAAGATGAATAGTTATTATCAAATCATATCAGGCTCTGTTTATATTTTAGAGGTGCCTTCCTCAAAGCAGATCTTAAAATCCGTTCCTTGTCCAAGTGTGAAAGAAATTTGATAATTATTGACCTAGGAGGAGAGTTTGAGTTAGTGGCAGGTTTCCCAAGAGCTCTGTGTGCCCTTTCAATGCTAAAGAAAAGTCCTTCTTTTAAATTTAAAAAGTCAGGGATCCAGCTTGATAAAAAGGAAATAATATCCCCACCTTCTGTGTTTTCAGGTAATCTGGAAATCCTGATGTTATTTCTCATCTCCCTATTTTCTAAGTCATCTACTTTATTAACCAACCAAGTGTTTTGTTTAAGAAGTGTTTCCTCTTCCTTAAGTCTGCTTTCTAAGTCATTTAGAGAAACCTCTATTCCTGTTATCCTTGTCTCGTGTTGTTGTAGCATTTTCTTGAAGGTGTCAGCCTGTTTTTGACTGCTTGTTTTAAGATTTTCTAGGTTCTCTTTAAAATCATCCATCTTCAAAGACAACTCCTGCAGGGTAGATGCCATCTGTTGTAATTCCTTCTTTAAGGCAGCATCCTGATGAGAATTGTTTGAGTTGCTCATTTTAACAAATTAATATATCTCCAAGCTTTTTGACAGGAAATTATTTGTAAAACTTCAATAAGTCACAAACAGTATGAGTAAACCACAAAAGTTAGCCACGGCACAGTAAATCCAAAAGCCATCCAGATAACAGCACAGTCAGCGTGGAACAAATAACTCCAAAACAGACGAAATAATTCACAAATGCTAGTTCGAGCGACAATCCAATTTATTAAAAGTTAGCGCTTTCACCTCTCAGGCTTCATCAGACTTCAAAACTGTTAAAACAATCCCATTTAAATAACAAATAAACTAAATCTTTTGGTTCACATATTAGCGCATCATCATAACAACTAATTAAAACCATCAGTGCTCTAAAAGCTCTATGTTCAATTAATAAAAAATGATACAAAACACATAAATAAGATCAAAGTTAATCTAAACATAAAAACATACCCAGAATTACAACATTCATTGAAGCATAATAGCAGTCCTTCATTTATTAACAAACAGCTTCCTGCCTTTAAGAATAGGCTTAAGGGGAACCTTGTCATTGTAGGACCATTAATAAGGCAATGCTTTGCTAGGGCATTCGACTCATAACCAATCCGTATTGAATAAATATGTTCTCTTATGCATTCACGTAATTTACGATTAGTCTTGCCAACATAGAACGCCTCACAGATTACACACCTAGCTAAATAAACTAAATTTTCACTTAAACAATTCGTGTTGGTATAAAAGGTATATATCAATCCTGTGACAGGGTGTACAAACTCAGTGCTAGTATCAATAAAAGCACATTGTCTGCACTGACGACAAGGTATAGTGTTAACTTGATCTTTCATCTGATTAGTAGCCATCCTTTTGAGTGGACGATGGCATAAAAGCCGTTTCAAATTCTTCTTATTCTTAAAAGAAAAATTTGGTTTGAGTCGAACGCCCTAGCAAAGCATTGCCTTATTAATGGTCCTACACATTCATTTGTTTTTATTGTTTTACAAAGTATCACTTCCAATCCTCGTGGAGGTGATATAAGTAACTTCACTGAGAGCACCCCAGCACTATCAGGTTTTACCTCATATCATGCGTTCCGGCCACAAAACCCGGACAATACCAAGAAAGGAGGAGGGGTATCCATATTCATCAAGGACACCCACACCTCAAGATTGGTGGCATCGCACGATGCATCGGAAACCATCCAGATGCAATTAACCATAGGCAAGGCTGCTCTGCAAATTGTAGCATGTTACAGGCCACCCTCGCAAACTCAGGAACCTCACATGGCCTTCTTGAAAACACTGGAGGGGATAAATGTATCTCCGAACACCATCATACTAGGTGACTTCAACTACCCTAATATAGACTGGGAACACTACTCAAGCCCAAACACTCTAGCCCAAAAGTTCCTGGAATTCATAAACTCAAATGCCATGGAACAACTAGTCACCATCCCACAAGAGGAGAGAACATACTTGATCTCATCATCACGAACATGGGAGCACAATGTTCAACGCCAGAAGTATACCCCTCACTGGTGAGATCTGATCACAAACTAATCTCGCTGGAGGTCCTCATCCGCCCCACCCAAAATGAAAAAGACCACAGTAAAGAACTTCTCAGCCGACTTCACACTTCTAAAGACTAGTGTGGTCTCCTTTAAGGCCCCTGAGCCGGCGGTTAACATTACTCAAACCGCTGAATCACTTAAAATGCCTTCTACCAGCACCTGCAGGCTGCATGGATCAGGCAATCCCAAGCAAAACAAAGACTCTTTGTACCAAAGGCAAGCGTCCAGTCTGGTGGACCCCAGCCATAAACAAACTCTACAATAAAAGGAGAAAGCTACTACAAGATAGAGCAAAATCCTTAAAAGGTAAGACACCGCTGATCACTATAAGTAAAAAGCTAAGAGCTCTCATAAAATCATCCAAAGCTAATTTTGAGAAAAAAATAGCTAAGGACTCTAAAGACAACCATAAAGCATTCTTTAGCTATGTCAAAAACCTAGGAGGAAACTCCCAGATATGCTCAGAATTAGTTCAAAATGATGTGAAGATTACTGATCCTACAGACATTGCCAACATACTGGCTGACAGGTTCAGTGCAAACTTCCCCCCCCCTCCCGCCTAAAGGAGAGATATCTATACCAAATGATTGTAGCCCCCCAAACATCTCCAACGCTCAGGTGAGAACTGCTCTCTCCAAGGCAAAGAACACAGCATCCATGGGACCTGATGGTGTCCCCGGCTGTGTGCTCCATGAACTCAACGAGGAATTAAACCCACAGTTAGGACAGCTGTTTAATCTTAGTCTCACCTCGGATCATCCAGGAGTGGCGCAGCGACTGTGGTCCCACTCCACAAAGGCGGTGCCTCCACCGACCCTGGAAATTACCGTCCCATTAGCTTGACAAGCCTGATCTGCAAAGCCATGGAAAGGATCATAATGGATCTCATAAATAAAGACATAGGGAATTTGCAGACTTTGGATCCAACCCAGTTTGGCTTTGTCAAAGGCAGATCATGCCTTTTAAACTTGGTTGACTTTTTCGAAACAGTCACCAAGGCCATTGACGAGGAAAAGGCAGTCCATACAGCCTACCTAGACCTGGCGAGGCTTTCGATACAATACCCCACTCGGGTATCATTGAAAAACTCATCAACTTAAATGTAAACCCATACATTACAAGATGGGTTGCAAACTGGCTGAGTGACAGAACCCACAGGGTCAGAGTTGCTGGCGCCATGTCAGACTCTAAGCCTGTCACAAGTGGTGTCCCACAGGCTCAGTCCTGGGCCCACTCTTGTTTGGCATCTACTTTTCTGAAGTACAAGCAAACACAGGAGGGTTATGGCTGACAAAGTTCGCAGATGACTGCAAACTGGGCCATAGTTGAGAACACATCCGACACAGATATCCTTCAGAAGGGTCTCACAGAAACGGATAACTGGTGCCAGAGCCATGGCCTCAAGTTAAATGCCAAGAAATGCATAGTCATACCCTTCGGGAAAAATAAGGTTACCACTAGCTACCATATAGGTGGCAATCCCCTGAACACAGAAGAAGTTATTAGGGACCTGGGAACCCAGGTTGACAGTAGCCTTTCATTCGACACTCATATTGCTAAAGTAGTTAGGAAGACCTTCTACATTGCCCACCTTATCATGAAGGGATTCACATCTAGATCAAGGGAAGTCATAGTCTCCTATACTCATCACTCATCAGACCAATGATCGAGTACAATGCCCCATTCGAATGTATCTGACCCGACACTTGCAGCAGCTGGAGAGGCCACAAAGTTCCTCACCAAAAGGATAAAGGGTCTCAAAAATCTGTCTTATGCTGCGACTGAAAGAACTCCAGTTATATTCAGTTGCACCGCTTGCTCAGAGGTGACCTATGCCTGACATACAAGGCCATGTCAAACCCAGATTTGATGAATATGCTTCATCTCAAAAATCTAGATCCCTCAGAGCCACAAGGGGGTGACTTAAACCTCGACACGGTTATTAATAGGACGTGCTGGAGGATAGATTCATCACCCAAAGACTCCCTATGCTGTGGAACAAAATCCCGGTTTATGTGAGGCAGAGCACTTCGCTGGCCTTGTTCAAGAGGAATCTTGACCAATGGATGGGAGATCGCAGATACACCCCAGGGGTTACCTCAGTGTCACTGCTCGACAGAGGCACAGCTAAATAATGGGCATAGTTTCTCCAAACTAAGGGGTGGCGTAAGCCACAAAACTATGGGCTAGGCTAATAAATGCCCTCGGGCAGATAGCCTAGTATGAACCTATGAACCTATGAACCTATGAATGTGAAGTAAGGTGGATCGTTCGGCTTAGGGCAGATGTCCTTCCTGGGCTGAATGACAAGGATCCCCTTAAGCCTATTCTTAAAGGCAGGAAGCTGTTTGTTAATAAATGAAGGACTGCTATTATGCTTCAATGAATGTTGTAATTCTGGGTATGTTTTTATGTTTAGATTAACTTTGATCTTATTTATGTGTTTTGTATAATTTTTTATTAATTGAACGTAGAGCTTTTAGAGCACTGATGGTTTTAATTAGTTGTTATGATGATGCGCTACTATGTGAATCAATATATTTAGTATATTTGTTATTTAAATGGGATTGTTTTAACAGTTTTGAAGTCTGATGAAGCCTGAGAGGTGAAAGTGCTAACTTTTAATAAATTGGATTGTCGCTCGAACTAGCATTTGTGAATTATTTTGTCTGTTTTGGAGTTATTTGTTCCACGCTGACTGTGCTGTTATCTGGATGGCTTTTGGATTTACTGTGCCGTGGCTAACTTTTGTGGTTTACTCATACTGTTTGTGACTTATTGCTTTTTTACCGCAAAAGTTTTTACTGGTTGGTGGTGCGTTTCTTTCATTTGTAAAACTTCACCAAAGTTTCTAATTATGTAAATTAGTCCTTTATCTATAAGATTTTATACTTTGAAGAAAAAAAATAATATTTTTCCTGTCTTATTTAGCTAGTTATATGGAGCTCTAAAATACTGCTGCTTTCAGTTAGCCATTCAAGCTCCACCCCCCACATCTCTAGTTTTTGGTGAGCTTATATTGGAATTTTGTATATGCAGGTTGAATTTAAGATTATCATCCACTATCATCCCAAATAATTTGTTGAGAAGTGACTTCAGTGGTTGTATAATCAAGACGGAGGACTTTACATTTTATTTTTTTGTGTGAGAAGGATTTGGTGAAAAGTAGTACTTTGTTTTTTTAGGGTTGGGTATAAGTTATGAGTTACAAAAACATGTTTCATTTGCTGTTAAAGCTTCCTGAGTAATTTTTTGGAGGTCTGCTACATTGTCAGATGTACATATCAGCATGGAGTCATCTGCAGATTGTATTAGGGAGGCCTGTTGTGTGGCTATGTTGGGGGTGTTTGTGAGAATGCTAAAGAGGAGGGGACCAAGGATAGACCCCTGTGGTACACCAGTGGCCATTGAGAACATCATTGAAAATTTCCTGTAAAAAGTAAAAAAAAAAAAACTAAACAAGGCTTCCCAAGGCATTTCTTATGAAGGATGTCTGACTATCTTCTTTATCTTTCTGTCATTGCCTTAAACCTGATATAGTTTCTTTGTGCCACTTACTGAGTCCATTTCCACAAGTTGGTAGAGTGCCTCTGATGCCTTATTCTTTGCTATTGCAACTTCTTTCTTAGCTTCTTTGTTAGCCAACCAGTAGTCCTTCCTAGCCTGGAAGGATATTTTGTGTGTGTGTGTGTGTGTGTGTGTGTGTGTGTGTGTGTGTGTGTGTGTGTATATATATATATATATATATATATATATATATATATATATATATATATATACATGGAGTTTGCATGTTCTCCCTGTGTTCGCGTGGGTTTCCTCCGGGTACTCCGGTTTCCTCCCACATTCCAAAGACATGCATCTGGAGCATTTCTCCCTGGGCCTCCGCTGAAAACAGGCTCTGTGGAACCTAGTCGGACGTTCCCGGTCAACAAATGTTAAATAAAATAAATAAAATAAAAAAATAAATATATATATATATGGGTCCCCTTCACATTGCCAACACTTCAAAATGCCAAATTTCATATGGCTGAGACCACATGATCCACATTTGAAATGTTGACAATGCGAAACCGGCATCTCTGTACAGTGCAGAATGGGAAGATTTCCATTTCTGCACTGTAGTGCGATCTCGGAGTTGGTATATTTAAGTTATGGGGGATGCAGGGGGCTTGCCCCCCTGCTAGCAGTGTTTAGGTAAGTGTTTTTTGTTTTTTACTTTTGTATTTCATATGTTTGACATTTCAAATGTTGATCATATGGTCACTGCCATATGAAATTTGGCATTTTGAAGTGTCGAACATATGAAGTAGATATATATATATATATATATATATATATATTATTGTTTGTGCAATATATATATATATATATATGTACATGCAGACACACATGCGTGTGTGTGTGTTCTTTTCAGAGAGAGAGAGAGAGAGAGAGAGAGAGAGAGAGAGAGAGAAGGAAGGTAAGGAATAGTAACTTGAAACCAATTTAATTTTAGTGGAGGCTGTTACAAGAATTGCAGAAAATCCACATTTTACTTTTGATGCAGAGAGACAACTGTTTAAGATGTATATATTGTTTTAGAATGCAAGGCATTTGGAGGATTATTTGGTGATGAGAGATCTGTTTTTCTAATCTGAAGAAGTCTACAGTAAAGAAGTTGATGAAAGCACTCCCTTTTTTAATAAAATTCATACCTGGAGCTAGTGGACATCTGCATTTTTTTTGTTTGAAATTGCTTGTGAGTAAAAACCCCTTATTAACTAAAGGCTTTCATATCACATGTGCCAGTTATGCATCAATTTCAGTATTGCCTGCCCTAGCAATTTTTTTGTATGAGGCACTTCAGGTTGACTCTTAGGGAACTGGACTTTAGTGGGTGCACACCTCTTGACATGCAGGAACCTCCAAACAGCCAGTATTGCTGTGATTGAGCATATTAAAGGCAGAAAAATGCAGGCTTGTTTGGTAATTCATTCCTAGCACAAGGCTAGTTTGATACATCCAGTGAGATGGACAGTCGCACTAAAAATGGGAGCAGTGATTACTGACACAGCATTTGTATCTCCTTCACTGTACATTTTGCAGGTGTAGCAGTTTACATGGATGATTAAGATTGCATTGGCTTATGTAAGCTTTATGTGACTTCTTTTCCAACAAATTATTTTAAGTTTGGTTGGGAAATGATCATGCAGATCAAGGGGCATCATTTGTTGTCATTAAAAAACTTGGGACGCTGGAATCTGTGGCTTATGAGTAGTATGTGAGATAGGTGTTAGCACCAACTGCCATTTCCTCCATTTTGTATATGGGGGTCTGTGTCACATCAACAGTGACCGTCATGCGAGCCAATGTTCACAACATCAGATGGCTAATATAATAATAATAATAATAATAATAATAATAACAATAATAATAATAATAATAATAATAATAATACAGACAAGTTCTATGAATCTGACTCTCCATATGCATGTTTTTTATAGATTCATATATTCATAGAATTATAGCTTGTTACTAGGCTAATGACCAGTGGGGCCTTTGTAAGCCTAGCCAAGTTTTCCTGAAGGAATAATGATGTCTTGTATCCAAGTACAACATTTGAGGGCCAGCATTTATAAGCTACATGTGTCCATAAGGGACATGGGTGCCAGGCCCGCTGGTAAATTTCCTGTTCCCCATCCACTGGCCTAAGCTGTGCTTGAACTAGGTAATAGACAAAGTCAGCTTCGCATGGATGGGATGCCTTTTCCATAAGAGGGGTGGGAGAGCAATGTTTAATAATGTTTTTTTTTTCCTCTCTTTTCAGGCCTGAAGACAATTTTGCTCATGAGCCACACATTTCTGTACTGGTTCAATGAAAAAGCTGAAATGATAGTGGTATAAAGCAGAAAGTGTTTGGTTCATGAACATAGGATTAGATCTGTTTGTCTGACACATCTGTATGGTTTAGCAAGATATCTTTCAAGGATGGCTCCAAAAATGGGGAGCAGAACTAAAGAGGCATGGAATTAGTTTAGGAGTGTATGGCAGATTAAATGAAAAGGTGGGGGAGAAGAAAAATAGCAGGTCATCATTCTTTTGAAAGAGATGAAGAAAGCCTGGTCAGCAAAAGACAATGTATAATTTTGGATTTTGGCACAAATACCCCTCCTAGGGAAGGTGCCAACTTGTTCAAGAGGAAAACCAAAATAATAAACATTTGGAGGGCTAATAGATCTGAATAAAGAGGTCATTATGATGTAAACTGAATATGGCGCACTCAACCCAGAGAGTGGATTAAAAAGCAGGTCACCCTCCTCCACCGGGAGTATTGGTGGGAAAGACAAGTGGAGTTTCACTGTAAGAATTGGAGTAGGTTAAGCAAGCTGCTCCCAGTAAATAAACAATCTGATACACACGTATGTCAGCCTTAGAGGATAACCTATAATGGCAATTACAAATTACTAAGAGTAAGGATGACTGGTTAGCACAAATTGGCAGTGTTTCAGGTCAGCAGTAATATGACAAGACTAGTTTTAGAAGTAAACAAACTTATCATATGGCAATATGTTATGGTGAGTTTCTTTAAGATGGAAGGGCTAAAGGTCAAGGGCTAAAGGTCAATGGAATTTTCTGGTTTAACACTGATAATAAATACATTATGACATTCAGTATAAAGCTGGTTATTCCAAACAGCACAAAATACATTTGGAGTTCTTAACAGATGCAGCCATCAATGTTTTTGCTTGGTTCCATAGATGGAATGCTGTAATAGGAGATTGTACAAGAGAAGAAAGGAGCATGATGGTGTACTAACATACCACGAGAAAGCATAATACTTAATTTTAAACAAACTTTCACTATTAAATATGGAGTTAAAAGTTTTTTTTTACTGGATATCACTCATCATAAACTGTTCAACATAGCCTGTGAAGCATTTTAAATTTGTGGCTTCAGTATATCATGGCAAAAAAAAAAAAAAAAAAAGAAACTGGACTGTTTCACAAAAGAACAGCAATTGGTCAACCAGAAAAAAAACAATTGAGATTTATATTAAAGCAGCTGTCCAATAGTTGTATGCTCATCTTATAGGTTCATAAATTCATAGAAGATTACTAGGCTAATGGCCCTATAACCCTTATGGGCCTAGCCATATTTATCCTGAGTTGCCCCAGTTGTTGGTGGTTAGATGAGTGAAATTTGCAGAAGTAAGGGTCTATGGTAGTTAATACCGACTTCTTCTGTCCAGGAGGGACATGGGCACCACCCCAGGAGTGAATTTACAGTCAGCAATCCATTGATCTAGGATGGATTTGAAGAGGGTCAGGGTGATGCTCTGTTTCACATGAATTCAAAACTTGCTCTAGAAAAGTGTCACTCTGGGAGATGCATCTATCTCTCCAGCATGCCTGTTCATGTCAGAAGCTAGGTTAAGATCCCTGGAATGAGAGACCCTCGTGGAGTTTGATTTATGAATGTTAGGATTACCATCAAGGCTGGCTCAGAGACTGCCCTGTAAGCCAGGCACAGGTCACATCCTAGTAACCTGTAGGAGACAGAAAAGATCTGAGGCAAAACATTTTTTCAAGATAACATTTTGAAAAAATTTTTGCAACAAATGTGGATATGGATAAAGAGACGTCATTCAAGTATACTAATGAAACAATCATACACTATATTAATGGGATGAGACACATGAAGCTATTGAAACTCATAGGTTCATAGGTTCATACTAGGCTATCTGTCCTCGGGCATTTATAAGCCTAGCCAGAGTGTGTTTGGCTTTCGCCACCCATTTTAAATTAATTTTGCTATGCCCTTTTTCGAGGTTAGTATACTGTGCCTCTGTCTAACAGTGACATAAAAGTGATACCCGGGATAAACCTACAATCTCCCATCCACTCATCAAGATTCTTCTTGAAGAAAGTCAATGAGGGACTCTGCCTAACCTGGACTGGGATTTTATTCCAGAGTGAACGGAGCCTCTGGGTTATGAATCTGTCCCTCCAGCATGTTCTATTTATTTCAGTGCTGAGGTTCAAGTCTCTCAAGCGCGTGGCTCGATGGGATTTGGATTTTCTGAGGTGCAGCATGTCCATTAATTCCGGGTTGGAAATGGCTTTATACGTCAGGCACAGATCGCCTCTGAGCAGGCGGTATGCCACTGAGTAGAGCTGGAGTTTCTTTAACTGGGCAGCATATGGCATCTGTTTGAGCCCTTTGATCCTCTTGGTGAGGTACTTTTTGGGTCTTTCCAGTTGCTGCAGGTGTCTGGTAAGCTACATCCCAAAAGGGGCATTGTACTCAATTATGGGCCTGATGAGGGATGAGTAAAGAGGCACGATGACCTCCCCTGATCTAGATGTGAATCCCTTCATGATTAGGTGGGCTATATAAAATGTTTTTCTAACCACTTTGGCCACATGGCTGTCAAATGAGAGATTGCTATCAACTTGGGTCCCCAGGTCCCTAATTACTTATTCTGTACTTAATGGATTACCACCTATGTAGTAATTTGTGGGCACTTTGTTTTTGCCAAAGGGGATGACTATACACTTTTTGGTGTTTAGCTTGAGGCCATGGCTCTGGCACCAGTTGTCTGTTTCTATGAGGCCCTTTTGGAGGATGCTTGTGTCGGCTGGGGAGTCGATTATTGCACCCAGTTTGCAGTCATCTGCGAACTTGGTCAGCCACAGTCCTTCTGTGTTGGCCTGTACCTCCGAGAAATATATACCGAACAAGAGAGGTCCCAGGACTGAGCCTTGTGCGATGCCACTTGTAACTGGTTTGGAGTCTGACATGGCTCCAGCAATTCTAACCATGTGGGTTCTGTCCTTGAGCCAGTTTGCAACCCATCTAGTGACATAGGAGTTTATATTTAAGCTGGTGAGCTTATCTATAATGCCCGAGTGGGGTATCGTATCAAAGGCTTTTGCGAGGTCCACGTAGGCTGTGTGGACCACCTTCCCCTCGTCAATGGCCTTGGTGACTGTTTCAAAGAAATCGACCAGGTTTAAGAGGCAGGATCTGCCCTTAACAAAGCCAAACTGGGTAGGATTCAGTGTCTGTAGGTCCCCAATATCTTTATTTATGAGGTCCATGATGATCCTTTCCATAGCTTTGCAGACCAAGCTAGTCAGGCTTATTAGTTTACAGGATCTGTTGAGGCACCACCTTTTTGGAGAGGGACCACTGTTGCTGTACGCCACTCTTTGGGTACATATCCTGTAGTAAGGCTGCGATTGAACAGTAGTTTTATGTTTGGGTTTAGCTCTTCTTGGCGTTCATGTAGGACACAGCCCGGGACACCGTCTGGTCCCATTGATGCTGTGTTTTTTGCTTTGGAGAGGGTGGCTCTTACCTGAGCATCTGAGATGTCGGGGGGGGGGCAGCACTCTGATGGGATAGATATTTGCCCTTTTGGTGGGGAGGGGGGGGGGTTGCGCTGAACCTGTCAGCTAGCATGTTGGCAATGTCTGTGGGTTCGGTGTATTTTTTGTCATTTTGGACTAATTCTGAGCATATCTGGAAATTCCCACCCAGGTTACTAACATAACTAAAGAAAGCCTTGTGATTATCCTTAGTGTCCTGTGCAATTTTTCTCGAAGCTGGCCTTAGACGATTTTATGAGTGCCTGTAGTTTTTTGCTAATACTGATCAGAGATGCCTTCCCTTTTTGGGATTTTGCTCTATCATGTAGTAGCTTCCTCCTTCTATTGTATAGTTTGTTTATGGCTGGGGTCCACCAGACAGGACGTCTGCCTTTGGAGGATTCGGTCTTGGTTTTATTTGGGATTGCATGATCCATGCATTCCTGAAGGTGTTCATAGAATGCATTTATAAAGGATTCTGCGGTCTGGGCCGTATTTTCCACAGGCTCGGGGTCTTTGAAGGATTCCACCTCGGTTTTGAGGAGTGTGAAATTTGCTTTAGAGAAGTTTTTCACTGTGGTTTTCTGGACAGGGGGTGGGGTCGGGATGTGAATATCCAGTGAGATTAGTTTATGGTCTGATCTTACCAGTGAGGGATACACTTCTGGTCTGGAGCATAAAGTCCCCATGTTGGTGATGATCAGGTGCAGTATGTTTTCCCCTCTTTTTGGAGTGGTAACAAGTTGTTCCATAGCATTTGAGTTTATAAATTCTAGGAACCTTTGGGCTAGGGTGTTGGAGCTAGAGTAATGCTCCCAGTCTATGTTTGAGTAGTTGAAGTCACCCAATATAATGGTGTTTGGAGAGACCTTCATATTTTCCAGTGTTCTCAGGAAGGCCAAGTGGGGTTCCTGGGTTTGGGAGGGTGGTCTGTAGCAGGCTATAAACTGTAAGGCAGTTTTACCCACTGTTAGTTGCACATGGATAGTCTCTGATGCTTTGTGCTGTGCCACCAACCTGGAAGTGTGGGTATCTTTGACGGATATTGATACTCCCCCTCCTTTTGTGGTTCAGTCCAAGTTTTGGGGCCGAAAAGCATGGTATGAGGTATAACCTGGTAGTGCTGGGGTGCTCTCGGGAGCCTTGAACCAGGTTTCTGTTACTGCACAGATATCGATGTTCTCCATGCTAAGGAGCATTTCGAGTGCATGCATCTTGAGGTTTAGACTTCTGGCATTGATTAGCATTACTCTTAGATTCTTATCCCTTGTGATACCTATGGAGGTGGGTTTGTCTTTTGAGCCTTGCCTAAAAAAGGCACTATGGGGGTAGCAAGAGCGTTTGCCAATATCCGAAAGCCCAGCGGTGACAGGTGCAAGCCGTCCCTAGCGAAGCATCGTGGCTTGTCGAGCATGTCATTGTAGGCTGACAGGCATTGGATCCCCTTTGAATGACACCAATACTTAAGCCAATTGTTGAAATTGATCATCTTGTCTTCATATTGTGGCATCATTCTTGGTGAGGGTAAGATGCTACTCAAGGTCAGGGTCATACCGGCCTGGGCTACATGCTCAGAGAGCTCCTCTATGTCTCTTTTCATGTAGTCCAGGGAGGTACGTCTCAGGTCATTCGCACCAGCATGGACAATGACTGAGTCATATTTGTACTTGCCTTGGAGTGACCTGAGTGCTTGTGTTATGTGGTGGATCCTAGCGCCCAACAGGCAGCTCACCGTGACCTTCTCCTTGTTCAGCCTGGTGAGCGGGACGTCAGTGTGCCTGATGATAGAGTCACCTATTACAAGTGTATCAGGTGTGTTGTTTAGCCTTAAGGGCTGTGACTGTTCAGCACACTGGCTTTGTGAGCTATGTGTTGCACGTGTTTTGTTTTGGGGTAGTGGTTGCTTGGGTGTCTGCTTTGGAGGTCTCTGCTGCTTAGGAAGATTTTTTATTTAGTGCCTCCGAGTATGTTTTTGTGTGTTTATGTGTTTGGTTTGCTGTCGTGGTAGGTCTATGTGAGACTGGAATTGTAGTGAGTGTGGTTTCCTTCTCCTCCTGACTGGTTACGCCAGTACTGAGTTGAGAGAGCTTAGCCTCCAGTTTGGCTATATGGTTGCATATCTCACATGTGTTGCAATTTGTTGGGAGGAGGAGAGGGTTGTCTGTGTACATGAGGCAGTTGTAACATTGCCTCAAGGTTCCCAGATTCACCAGCTGGACCAGAGAGGAGATTGACAACTGACCTTTGGACATGCTAGAATAGTATTGGGAATTCCTTTATAATTGAAAAAAAGAGCCAATGGGGAACAAGGTACTCAAGGGGAGTTTGTGAGGGTGCAGTGCTTTTAATTTTTTTAGTGCTGACTTATTGCTTTAGTGAGCAAGTGCCAGGTAACTTAAATGCAATGTGTTACAGGTAACTTAAATGCAAAAACGACAAACAGTAACTTTTTTTCAAGTGAAACAAGGAAATAAGTACAGTAAGCAATGCAGATATCACTAGGGATCCACAGAAGCGCTGAAAAGCCAAGTTTTAGGTGGAATTAGCTTTTCAGGGAAATAACAAGCAAACAAACAACAAGCATACAAACAAAGTTAGATTCAGCAGGCCTGGATCTAGTCTATGCTACAGCAAACAAGGTGTACCATTTTCAGTAAGAAATAGTTCAAATATGCAGGCACTATAAGCCTTTAACCAGAAATTCCCAGCTCAGAAGGGCAGAGTCCAGCCTCTCCTCCCACAAGAGTGTAGACCACGAACCCTCTTAATGTAAAATAACTGGCCTGAAGCCCAAGTGCTTAAACCAGAATTAATACACTTTCAGAATAACAGACACTGAGCCCTCAATCAGCAGTTCCCAACTTAGAAGGATGTAAGTTACCTGTTCTGCCACTACAGTGCAGACCACAAACCTTCCTAATGTAAAACAACTGGTCTGAAGCCCAAGTGCTTAAACTAAAAGGCTTAGAATGAGTTACACCAAGCAGTAATAAATACAATTGAGTACTTTTAAGATGACGCAAAAGCAAAATAAAGTAGGAAGAAACACAAATACAGTAAAAGCAGATAAAATTTATTTATTTATTTATTTTTTTAGTGGAAAGAGAGAAAGGAAAGAGAGAAAGGAGTAGCAGAAACTAAGCTGATTGGCCTTCTCAAATATTCTCCCTGTACTGGGTAGAATGAGGTAATGACACTAGACTGGGAGGAGGGTCCCAGATCAAATTTACACTAAGGGCGGGCAACTGCAAAGCCACCAACTATAAAAACACTATACCAACAGGGAGGGAGAGTGGGAAACAAACTACAGAAATGTATCTCACAGCTGAAAAGCAGCAGTGAGCCTTTAAATGAAAGTTTTAAACAGCTGAAGGAGCCTCTAGAAAAAAAGAGTTTAACTGCAACAAGTTATCAGAAATAAACAACCCAACAGATGCTTACATTTCCAGTTAATACCTCACACACAGTGAAACTAGCTAGAAAAATACACAGTACACAAAGTGCGATAAATAACAAAGAAATAAAGAACAAAATAAACTCAGGAACATTTTGTTGACTGAACCCAGAAGTATATTTTGATAAGGTCAAAAACAGTATACCCTAACACATTTATGCCTACTTCAGATTTATTTATTAGTATGGCAAGCAATGCATTCAGTGAAAGTATGTCTGATGCGATTTTGAATGAAAATACTTTATGGCCACACACTATTATTTCCAAATTATATTCTTAGGTTTCTAAAGTGAAATTTCTGACAAAACTAGCTGGTGATATTGCTAGCACTGAACAATTACGTTTAGAGCAAAAACAAGAAATTATACCACTCAATGCAGCTCATTCTAAGTTGGAAGCATGCTATTCCCATACCACGTAGTTGTATTAAATTTCCAGTACTGACACTTCATTACAGTATAAGGGAGTGTGTTTCTTTCCTGAGTGTGCTGTCCTTTAGATGAGATGTTAAGCTGAGGCCCCATCTGCTTGAGTTATCAGAAAGAGTATGGATGTTTTATTAATAATTACATTCATTTATACCATATAAAATAAATTAAATAGTTATTTACATACTCATTGTTTACATTCATACTTAAAGTTATTTACAAGTTATCAACACAAAATAACTTAAACAGTTGTATTTCTTTCTTTCTTTTTAGCTTTCTTTTTTTTTCTTTTATATTTATCATTCATCCCCAACCCTTTCTTGAACAAATTTTTCTTTTTTTTTCAAACACCTTTATTCAATTATCACTTGTGACATAGACAAATTTACATTCATATAAAAGTAATCAAACTATGAAACATCTTCTTATTGCATATAATACATCATCCTCTGTTTTCTTGTTATATAAACACATTTCACATAGTTTTCCACAGCATCCATATTGTCACAAACAGTACTTCATCCCATTTATCAATATTACATTTCTGTACTTTATCTTACTTCCTATATAATATCATATTCATACTTATGCATATAAATCCTTCCCATCTCTATTCATTTTTAAACTTTATCCAAAATCTGTTATTCTTTTTGCAATCCATAACAATGTTTGTGGTTTCTTCTTCCTACAGTTAACACAGTAGAAGGGGGTCATTATGGTGCTGAACAAATCATTCTTCCTGACATTGGTCAGCAGGGAAATGCTCAAGGTATTAGATTTGTCTCCAATACGTACTCATAAAGTTATTCAAAAAAGGAATATACAGTAATCCCCTCAACCATGTTGAATCACAGTTCAGAGCTGCCAGTATAAATGCTAGAAGAGCGGCAGTAGTAAAGTCAAACAATTCAAAATCCACAAAATGATCAATGAAAAATGTATACTTTTATACATAACAATTTAGACTCCATATCTAAATCACTGTAAGCACTTTTGTCACATAAGGCTTCATCAGCCTCATACCTTTCAACCAGATTTTCACAGAATGTCCAAATTTTTGTCTCATATTTTTGGTCTGTTCCTCATAAAATTTGTGTTTTTTTGGCAAAGCACTGAAGACTGAAGTCAGTAAATTATACCATGTATTTAAGTTTCAGACTTCATATCCTTCAGAAAATGCATGATAACATGAATCATGTTACTGTAGTAACTTTCTACATTTATAAGAACAATATTTACAATATGTCCCTATTGTCAGGCCTTTGTTTCCCCATTATTTTATGCTTTGTTCAGATTTCTTAGACTAAGAGTTTGAGAGGTATAATCAACCTGTGAAACCATAGTAAAATATACCATATTTAAATAGACAGACAATAACTCCTGCCATGTCTGCTGACTAGTGCTGTAACTTTTTCCTTTTTAATTTTTTCTTTACCATTCAAACTCTGCACTCAGTTTAACTTTCCACATGTATTTATTCTAGTCCAGTAATTATTCCACATTTCATTTGCAGCAAACAGAAGTAACAATTTCTAGAACTGCAAGTTAAAAATAAAGTATTTCTGTATACTGCATTGTCATTATCTCCTATTCTAATTGTATATGTTTTCATAAATACGTTTCTGCAAACTTCTAGACGTTCTCCCTATATAAAGTTGGGTCTATATTAGAATACTGAACATTCAAAATATCGAGTGTTCTAATATCGAACCCTAGCAATCGAAAATACAAAACACGAACATTCGGAACAGCAAATTTTTCCTAGGGAAAAAATGTGCTGTTCCAAAACACATACACACAACACAAGCACACCAAACAAACAGCAATCCACACACATACACCTAAGCTCTTACACCTAACCCTACATTAAACTATACATACACCATTAACTATCCACTTACCTTAACCCAAACCCTAAACCTAAGGTCCGTCACTATCGCACAGTCACCTCACCCACGCCCTAACCCTAACTCACCTAACCTGCCCTAACCCACACGTCAACACAATCGCACCCTTACCTGACCCACGCCCTAACCCTAACTCACCTAACCCGCCCTAACCCACATGTCCACACAATCGCACACTTACCTGACCCACGCCCTAACCCTAACTCACCTAATCCGCCCTAACCCACACGTCCACACAATCGCACACTTACCTGAACCCGACCCGTAACTTTCTACCAGAGCACTGAAAATACCGAAGCAACAGAAATGGACAACCGAATTCTTTCCCTAGGAAAGAATTCGGTTTCCTGTTTCTTAGATATTTTCAGCGTTCGCTGAAAATGGGTCGATATTAGAACACTCGACATTTCAAATGTTCGGTGTTCTAATATAGACCCTATAAAGTTAGACCATGCCAAACAGCAAGCTACTTGCATCACATTTTTTCACCACACAAATAAAAATACCTAGTATATAATAATGTCTCTTGAAATATATTTTACTAGTATTCAATAATAAATTACTGCACTAGTGACATACATCAAATCTTATTTTCATTAATTCTATGCCTTTACAATGCATATTTTTTTATAAAACATTTTCTTGTTTTACCTCTCCTGAAAACAAAATCTGGACTCTGTCAATATATGTCTATAACAATGGGGAAGCCCCTAAAAATTCTCAAATTGAATTCCATAATTTCTCTTAATTCTTCCTTAATCAGTAGACTCTATGAACTATATTGCTAGGGATTTCTACATTCTTATCCCTCATATTTTCCCCATCTGAAATGAAAATATGAGGTTTCAACTTTCATGTTTTATTGTAATAACTTATTAAATTCTATATCAATAATAACTTTCACTAGCCAGTTTCACAAATTTATCTTGCACCATGTTAATCTCTAATCTATGA
Organism: Protopterus annectens; assembly: GCF_019279795.1. Classification (NCBI taxonomy): domain Eukaryota; kingdom Metazoa; phylum Chordata; order Ceratodontiformes; family Protopteridae; genus Protopterus; species Protopterus annectens. The sequence goes on along the minus strand of NC_056734.1, from coordinate 466,135,355 downwards.
TTATCTTCTATTAATCTACTTGTTTCAGTTAATTGTCCTTTAACAATGTTCCTTTTGAGCTACTGTAGTTTAAATGCCCATTGCTAGCTAGATGCTTGTGAAATAATGCAGTCCAAAAATTGATTTACAGTGCATCTTATACCATCATAAAGTTCAGAAAATCATTTATAACATTTAAGTAAAGCATTTCATTACCCACTCAGAGGAGGCATCTGAAATACAACATTCCAAAGCATTTATATACCTTAACGTTAGACATAAAATGGATATTATAAATAAAATTTTCTTACCATGAGGTCATAAATAAATTAGCTGTGGACCATAGCTACCCCCATTGCTACACCATTCTTTTGCATGTAAATATGACTAGAAAAAACATAAACTAAGTTAAAATCACATCTAAAATTTCTAAAATTAACTGCATCTTAAGAAGACTAAATTCATATTTATGACGCAGTAAATTTTCTACAATTTCAATTCCCATATCCTTTAGAAGAACAACACGATTGAACATCAATTGCCATTAAAACATGATAGTCACCTATATTTATATCTTTAATTTATTGTATAAAGTTAAACAAATGTCTCATTTAAGATTAACTTAAAATTATTACAGATTTGATGTATTTAGGAGTGTAAATAGCTAAGTATTCTGTCTTAGAACCCTTACAAGCCACTTTTGACCTAAGTAGTAGTTGATTTATTTTTTTATTTCTGGGATAACAAAAATAAAAACCCATGTCTACTCTAAAATATTAAGCTAAAATTCCATCTATTACTATTAATCTAAACACTTTATTTAATTTAAAAGCATTCTCATGCTCATAATTAGTTTCATAGTGTAACATATTAAAGGTGTTCATAGGTTTATAGGTGTTTACTAGGCTAATGGCCACAAGTTCTTTTTTAAGCCAAGCCATGCATTCCAAATCTCTGACAAGTTCTGATACCCTTAATAAGTGTAAGCATGGGCTTGGGAAATCAAACATTTACAAACTAGGGCCTGGAAGATGAACCATTTACAGGTTACCTGTGTCCATTAGAGACATAGGTGCCAAACCAGGGATGGATTTCCTGTTCCCCATCCAATTGTCCAGGTTGCACTTGAATTGGGTTCTGGAGGAACTCTGCTTCACATGGAAAGGAAGCCTGTTCCAGAAACAGGGTAATCTCTGGGATATATATCTGTCTCTCCAGCAGATCCTATTTATATCACAGGCAAGGTTTAAGTCTTTAGAATGGGTAATTCTGGTGCTGTTTGTTTTGTGGATATGCAAGAGGTCCATCAGAATGGGATTTAACAACACCCTGTATGTCAGGCATAGATCTTTCCTCAAAAGCCTGTAAGAGAAAAATACAGGGATAGAGCCTTGAGGCAGTCTGCATAGGACATTTTACTAAAACCCTGTATTCTTTTAGTGAGGAACCTCTGTGGATGTTCCAGTTGTTGGATATGCCTGGTTAAGTACATACCAAAAGGGGGCATTGCACTCAGTGATAGGTCTGATGAATGCTGAATACAGTGGAACAGTGACTTCCTTGGACTTAGATGCCATACCTTTGTTTATAAGTTGCGCAACATAGAAGGATTTCCTCACTACTGTAAACATGTGAAGGCCAAAGGCTAGATTTCTATCTATGTGTGCCCCAAAGTTCCTGACTACTGGCTCAATTCTAAGGGATGTGTTGTCAATATGATAGTTACCAGGAGTGGATGACTTCCCAAAGGATACTATTATGCATTTTTTTGGCATTTAGATTTAGTCTATGGCTCTGACACCAGTTGTTTGTTTGTGCCAGCCCCTCCTGGAGAACATTTGTGTCAGTGCGGGAATCAATTACAAAACACACTGCTTCTTCATTCCATTACTGACCTAATGATCCCTTTGATATCTTTGACTAACCTTCCTTTCTCTCTATATATCGGCTCTTGTGAAATTGGCTTGTTACAGATGCCTCATATGCTATACTCATTTTTTTCACTAATTTATTAATTGGATAGGACAAATTAGGCACAAGAGTCTTTCACAGGTGACCCAAAACTACTAGCCTGGTTGAAAGACTTGTTCAGAGTGAGACAGTATAAATAGAGGCTGAAATACAAACCTACAAGGAGAGGATAATTGTTGTTAGCAGCATTAGTCCTGTTTTAATGTCATACCGATATTTCATATGTTGCCTTTACTTGTATATTCCCTGGCAGAAACTAGAACAGTCTGTGTTATCCAACAATAGTTGTACCCCCTTTATACACTTCTTGATTATGAAGTATCTTACTTGCAGCTTAATCTGTCAGACAGAGATATTGTAAATATGTATGACGTGCAACTTGTTTCAAAATATGCTATACCATTCAAATGTGCATCCCTGTGTACTCTTCATGTGTGTATTTAAAGAGCACGACAATTGCATATACCTTATTTTGTGACTACTTCTGTTTCCCAGTTCCACTTTGTGAGATTTTTATACTGTATTATCTGCCCAGCTTTGTGCTTTGTTTTTGTACATATTTTCATATTTTACTTAAACATGAATGAATATATATATATATATATATATATATATATAGAGAGAGAGAGAGAGAGATGAAAAAAATGTAGCCTGCAGATATACGTCTAAGGATCTCATACCTCAAAAATCTTAGTTATCAGGAATGGCTGGAATCACTGTCCCTGTACTCTGTGTCCTATAGGCTCTTGTGGAAAGAACTGTGGCTTGTTTTCTATGCCCTCAGGGACCAGATTGTCCTAGATTTCATCTCTCTTGGTAGGTCAGATAGTGTAACCAGCACTAGAACAACAGATCTGAATTTTCATCTAAATGGAAAGAGAATGTGACTCCGCGTCACCTTCAAACATAGCTTAGACAAATGGATGGATACTTTAAAATACACCACAGTGCTCACAGGACCTCCCCTACTTGAAAAGGTTGGTAGAGCACAAGGGCAGTTATTGACAAGACATGCATAGCCTGTAGTTGAATAGCCTTTTATTTACCATGATTTTTATTAATGTAAAATTAAAACTAACATTTTCATGGATTCTGGCAATATCCATGGATATTTGTTGTGAAGTGTTAAGTTCCACTTGTGAAACAAACCTTCCACTGGATGTTCATCGTGTGTGTCTCTCTACTGGTTACATGCCAAGGTATGTAGAAGAATATTTATGGTTCCCTTGCATAATCGTGGTTCCACTACTGAGGCTGGGAATTGCAGGACTGATATTTCACTTTGCTGTGGATGGTATTATGGCTGAACTAATACATATGAGCTAGGTGGCCTGAAAACCCTGGATACATACCTGTCTGGCTATGTAAAAGGCAGATCCTGTCTGTTCATCCTAAGCAATTTTTTCAAAAGGGTTACTGAGTGTTGCTTGTCTAGACAGGATAAAATAGATGAGTCTTTGTGGTTTCTGTTCAAGCAGCTTTATTATATACAAGCACATCAGGATTGAAGCTTAATAACTTTAACTTAGATAAACTTATAAACACACTAGCTATTACACTCATACATGCTCACTCTCTGTCAGCACTCGCAAAATGGCGCTGAAGCTAGCATGTGCTTACTATTTATATGCACATGCTGACCTTGAAATGCTTCTTAAAGGTACAACACACACACACACACACACACACACACACACACACACACACACACACACACACACACACACACACACACTCACACACACACACACACACACACACTATTCTACATTTTTCCTCTTTGAGAAATAAGTCATGCAATATTAACAACATTAATTGACATGCAATCAATACAAATAATTCTTTGTCATGCAATTATACACAGACAGTTATGTCCAGGTTGCTGTGTATTAGGTCTGGATATACGACCAAATTTTGTGACAGAAATTAGAATTAGGTCTAGTAACTGGTACTGTCTCTGCTGAATGTTCAACCTTAAGGACATCGGGAATATCCACAGGAATGGAAGTAGAAGTTAAGGCATGTTCTGCAACAGGAACATTGAATTTCTCTGAGATCTAGAGTCTGTATTACAGGTAGAATGCTGTAATATCGATTCTGGTACAGGAAGAAGAGGTCTGTGATTTCTCCTGTGCTCCACACCCTCAGATTCTACGAAGTAGGATCTTGGCTCGGTACATATACCTGTTACTTGACAAATCTGGTCGAAACCTTTCACCGTTTGTATCCTCACTGTCTCTCCTTCTTTCAATGGATGAAGAAATCTGCTTGATTTATCATAGCTGGACTTCTGGAAAGAACTCTTTCTGAATAATTGGGCTCTAATTGTCATATTGTTCTTAGCCTTAGGCCTCAACAAACTGGAATTGATAGGCAATGTTGTTTTGGTTTGCCTAGTCTCTGAATAGGCGAGCCAAGTATATCATCACGGGGTATGTTTCTGAGATTGAGTAAATTCAAAAAGGCATCAGTATTATCATGTTTTGACTTCTCTAGTAATTGCTTTGCACTCTGTACTGTACATTCAGCTAGTCCATCTGACTGTGGACATTCTGGACTACTAGTCACATGTACAAAGTCCCATTCTTTTGAAAATATCTGAAACAACTAACTGGTAAATTGGGTACCATTGTCAGAGATAAGCTTCTGTGGACTCCCATGGACTGAGAAATGACATTTCAACTTGGTGATAACAGTGGAATTTAGGTTACATAGTAAATCGATCTCAAACCAGTTTGAATAAGCATCTACCAACACTAAGTAATGCTAATTGTTCCACTCGAAAATATCAGTGGCTACTGCCGACCAAGGTAGTTCAGGAACTTGACTTAGCTGAAGTGGTTCTTTTTGTAAATGTGGTTTATTACAATTGCATACCGAACAAGAAGAAAGTACGTTATCAATATCTTTTACTAGAGAAGGCCAAAATAACTAGTTCTCTCACCCTTCTTTTGGCATATTCAGAATCTAGGTGACCACGATGCAAAATCTGGATATATTCATGTTGTAAGGAAGCAGGGACAGCAATTCTAGGACCTTTGAAAATAATGCCATCTTCCATCAACATCTCATCTCTGTAAGGAAAATAAGTTTACACTTCAGGTGGTACAATAGATTGCTTTGATGGCCATCCAACATTAATGTAGTGGATGAGTTTTTGCAAAATTGAATCAGTCTTTGTATGTTCTTTCAGCTCATCAAGTCTCATGGTAGAAAAATTATGCACTTCCATGACATCAAAATCAAAATTCTCTGCATGAAGCTGTTCTGTTGTATTTCTGGGCAATCTGGATAAGGTATCAGCCAGATAAAAAAATTGCCTTTTGGATAGACCATTTTCAAGCTGTACTTTTTCAATTTAAGCATCATTCTTTGTAATCTCACTGGAGCTGAATGCATAAGCTTCTTTAGAATAATAACTACAGGTTGATGATCAGTTTCAATCTGAATAGCTTGACTATAGATATAATCCTAAACTTTGAACATGCAAATAATATTGCCAAAAGATCTTTCTCAATTTGAGCATATTGCATTTCAGTTTGGGTAAGAGTTCTAGATGCATAGTCGCGTTTATATCACGTTATCGAAAGATGAAAATAGTGAACGCTATTTCATCGAACCTAAAATATCTAAACCACATAATATTGAGCATTTAGAACAGCAAATTTTTTCCTTGGGAAAAAATTCACTATTCCAAAACACATACACACAACACAAGCACACCTAAAAAAACATCAATACACACACATACACTTATAATCCTACAACTAACCCTACACTAAACTATACATTCACTACTATCTATCCACTTACCTTAACCCAAACCCTAAGGTCTATTACTATCGCACACTCACCTAACCCGTGCCCCAACCCTAACTCACTTAACCTGCCCCTAAACCTAATTCACCTAACCCGTGCCCTAACCCTAACTCACCTAACCGTGCCCTAATCCTAACAACCACACAATCGCAAACTTACCTGAACCCGACCCTTAAATCTCCACCACAGCACTGAAAATTTACGAAGCCACAGAACCGGCCAACCAAATTCTTTCCCAAGAAAGAATTTGGTGTTCTGCAGCTTTGCTATTTTTAGCATTCGATTAAAATGGGTCGATATTAAAACATTCGAAGTTTTACAACTTTGATGTTCTGATATAGACCTGCATAGTCTACTGGTCTGCCTTCTTGAAGAATAACTGTACCCCCAACACAAAATTTTGAAGCATCACAGGAAATAGTATTGACATCATAGTATCTTAATGTAGATGGGGTGGCAATTTTCTGCTTAAGGTCTTCAAATGCCTTCTGGTGCTGTTCCAACCAAGATCATATAACATTTTTGCACATCAGCTCTCTCAAAGGTGCTATCAGTTCACTGAAGTCTGGTATTAACCTGCCTAAATAGTTGACCATACCAAGAAAACATTGTAGAACCTGAACATTAACTGGTACTGGCATCTCAAGAATGGCTGCTTGCTTGGATGGGTCTGGTCTCAAGCCAGTGCTAGTAAATAAATGACCTACATATGTAACTTCTGGTAGACTGAATTTGCACTTCAAAGGACTGAGCTTTAAGTTCACTTTACGTGCTCTCTCTAGAACTTTCTTATGGTTTCTGTCATGATCTGCTTCACCATTGCCTCCAACCAATAAACAATCTACTATTATGGCAAAAGGATAACCTTAAAAAATTTGCTCCATTGCAGGCTTGAAGACTTCACTTGCAGAATTTATTCCAAATGGGATCCTGAGGTGTCTATATCGGCAAAATGGGGTATTGAAAGTAGTCCATAATGAGGATTTGCAATCAAGCATCACTTGCCAAAATGAACTTTTTGCATCTAAGACAGAAAAAAAAGTGGCATTTGGAATTAGGGCTGAATGGTAAGTGATTCTAGTAACTTCTGGTATGCAGCTCAACAACTACTCATTGGTGATTTTAACTACCCCTCCGTAAACTGAGAAACATACATGACTACTAACATGCAGTCTCAGAGATTCTTGGACTTTATCAATACAAATGTTCTGGAATAGCTGGTCTGCACTCCAACTAGGGGCTAAAATATCCTTGAGCATTGCCCCCCCCCACACCCCCAGTGTAATGTCCTCATTGTTAAGATCAGATCATAAATTGGTCTCTTTTGAAATAAATGTAATGGTATAACCCTCCCCAGACCCTAAAACCCTAATGAATATTTCCAAGGGAAATTACCTTCTACTAAGTAATAGCATAGGTAATTTTAAAGCTTCCCCTTACCCCGAAAACATGGAGCCTTATAGAGAGGTATACACGAATGCCCTGCACAACCACTTAAACAACTGTATAGGAACAGCAGTATCTGACCAAACTAAACCCAGATCTAGCCAGAAAAATAAGTCACTGTGGTGGAGCCCTGGCATAAATGGACTATACAGCAGAACAAAGAAATTCCTCTCTAGAAGTAAGTGGGAGGGTGCACAACAGAGAGAAAAAAAATAATTAGTCCCAACAGGCAAATCAGGGAACTAGGCAAGTCTTAAATACCAAAATAAAAGACTAACATAGACTCCAAAGCAAGGGATAACTACAAAGCATTTTTTTTTAGTTATGTTCAAAATCATAAGGGAAACACTCAAGAATGTGCTGAGTTGGCTGCAGATGGTACTACTAAAACAGCAAACCTGCTGGCCAATAAATTAATCTCAAATTACACCCCCTCATCACCTCCAGTCAGTCCCATGAAATACCCCCTCCCATTCTCTTGCCTGTTATCAAAGAAAAGCAGATTATCACTGCACTCTACCAAGCTATAAATACAGTATCAATGGGCCCTGATGGAATCCCAAGGTTTCTATTAAATAGCTTGAAATGTGACATAACAGACCCACTTAGACCTCTATTTAACAACAGTATCCAGATAGGCTTTGTCCCAGTAGAGTGGAAGACAGCAACAGTCATCCCTCGGCACAATGGGGGACCATCAAGTGATGCAGGAAACTACTGACCCATAAGTCTGTCTAGCCTCATATGCAAGGCTATGGAAAGGATAATCATGGGCCTGATTAAGAATGACACAGGAAATCTCCAGACTTTAGACCCAAACCAGTTCGGCATCATCAAGAGCAGGTCCTACCTGCTCAGTATGGTGAACTTCTTTAAGAAGGTCACCAAGGCCATGGATGAAGGTAAGTCAGTGCATACCACTTAGCTTGACCTGGCCAAGGCATTTGACATAATACCCCACTTGGGTATTATAAATAGACTCACAAAATTGGGCATAAGCCTCTAGGTCACCAGATGGATAGCTAAATGGTTCACTGATAGGACACATGATTAGAGTTGGGGAATCCACATCCAACAAGACGCCAGTCACCAGTGGTGTGTCACAGGGCTCAGTGCTAGGCCTCCTCCTGTTTGGGATATACATCTCAGATGTCAAGGCAAATGTTGATGGCCTTTGGCTTACCAAGTTTGCTGATAACTGCTAGTTGGGGCAATCTCTGATTCCCCAAATGATATTGATATCTTACAGAAAGGACTGATGCAGACTAATGATTGGTGTCAGAGCTATGGCCTCAAACTAAATGTGTAGAATTACACAAGGGAAGTCAAATAACCCTTCAAATTACAACATTGATAGCAACCTCCAAAGAACCAGTGATGAGAGATATGGGTACTCACAGAGATAGTAATCTGACCTTTAACCACCATGTCTCCATGGTGGTGAGGAAATCCTTCTATGTGGCTCAACTTATAAGTAAGGCCATGGCATCCAGATCTAAGGGTGTCATAGTATACTGTACTCAGCTCTCATCAGACCAGTAGTCAAGTGCAATACACCCGTTGGCATTTACGTTGCCAGACACCTGCAACAGAGCATCCTCAAAGGCTTTTCACCCCAAAATACAGGGTATCACCAACATGTCATGTGGACTGATTAAAAACCATATCACTGTATTCAGTTTCCTACCAATTATCATGGGGTGATCTACGCCTGACCTACAAGGCAGTTTCTGACCCAGCTCTGATGAAAATGTTGCATAGTCCCAACACGTACTGCATGATGGGTTACACTCTCTAAGGATCTAACCTTGGACTCTGACAAATAGATCATGCTGGAGAAACAGATATGTGGCCCTCAGAGATTATCCCTCCTCTGGAATAAGCTTCCTATTCACACGAAGCAGAGCCCTTTCTTGATTATCTTCAAGTGCAATCTGAACCAATGGATGGAAAATTGCAAATTCACTCCTGGGGTGGTGCCCATGTCCATTATGGACAGAGGCAGTATGTAAAATTTGTCAAAACACTGTTTGCTGACCCTTGTTATCTTTCATCTGGGTAAAACAGGCCACGCTTATAAGGGCTGTTGAGACATTATCCCAGTAATATCCTATGAACCTATGAAAATGGAGTATATAGATATGGCTTAAGGCAACCTGGACCATATTTTTTTTTGCAGAACTTTTGTAGGCATTCCAGCTGTTGTATGTGCCTGGTTAGATACATATTGAAAGGAGCATTGTACCCAATGATAGACCTGATGAGGGATGAATACAGTGGAACAATGACTTTCTTGGACCTAGATGCTATGCCCTTGTTTATAATCTGAGCAACATAAAATAATTTCCTTAGTAACTTAGACACATTGGTTGAAAGCCAGCATATTATCTACATATATACCCAAATCTCTGACTACTGGTTCTACTCTTAGATGTGTATTATCGATGAAGCAATTTCATTGGGCACCAGTCATTTGTATGTGTTAGTCCTTCCTGTAGGATGTTAGTGTGTTGAGGGGATTCCATGACTGCTCCTAGTTTGCATTCATCTGCAAACTTGGTCAGCCAGTGGCCCTTGACATTGGCCTTGATTCCAAGAAGTAGATGCCAAAAAGGAGCAGATCCAGCACAGAGCCCTGAGGGACTCCTCTAGTGATTGACCTCTTTGTGGAGGTGGTCTCACCCTATTCTAACTTCCTAGGTTCTATCTGAGAGCCAGCTAGCAAGCTAGTGCATGACATAGGGATTTATGCCTATATCTGTTAGATTGTTTGCAATGACCAAGCAGGATATTGTATCAAATGCCATAGCCAGCTCAAGGTAGACAGTATGCCCCATTTTGCCCTTAATCTTTACCTTGGTGACCTTCTCACAGAAATAAGCATGATCTGCTCTTGATGAAACCAAGTTGAATTGGATCAAGTGTTTGAAGATTTTCTATGTCCTTACTAATCATTTGCATGATAATTCTTTCCATGACTTTGCATATGAGCCTAGTCAGACTTATAGGTCTGTAGTTTCTGGAGTCCATTGATGGTTTGCCTTTGTGTAGAGGGATGACAGTTGCAGTTCTCCATTTGCATAGTGCAAAGTCTGTTTGAAGGCTATGGTTAAACAGTGACTCCACTGGCACCAACAAGTCACATTTTAGGCTAATTAGAAGGCATCCTGGGATATTATCATGGCTCATTGATGCAGTGTTTTTGGCCTTAGAGTGCACATCTAGGACCTGCTCTCTAGTGATAGGTGGGGGGGTATGTTTGATGGTATTCCCTAGGGGATAGCTGGAGGGAGAGGGTAAAATTAGAGGGGAATTTGTTGGCCAGTAGATTTGCTATATCTTCCCTATTCGTTTAGTTGGCTCTATTTATGATCAGTTTTGCACAATGCTGTGAGTTGCCTTTGAGGTTTTGGACATAGGCAAAGAAAGTCTTGTGGCTGTATTTTGCCTCAGTGCTTCAGTGTTGTTATGGCTCTGGTCCATTATGGTGAGGGAGCTGAGAGCTTTGGTTAGTCTTTTTTTAAATCCAAAGAACATGGACTTGTTTTTATTTTTTTTTTTGGGGGGGGGCTGGGAAGACAGATTTTTATAAGAAAATCATTTATTAAGTTGTAGGATATCTGCTTGCAGTTGGCTTTGGATGACATGATGCACAGGAACTGATCTATAAATGACCATGTCATTTGCATATTGAAAATATTGTAGTTGTGGTGGTGCTGGCAGTGGCGGCTCATGCTATCGGAATGCAGGACTGCAGCACCCCAGCTGTGAACCACAATGGTACAGTCCTAATCCTCCTAACCTGCACATGGAAAGTGAATCCGGACTACTGCCTTACCCAGTCCGGATTCAGGAAGAAGGCAGCAGACTGCTGATGCTCCAGACGTCTATGCAGTGCTAACCGCATAGACTGGAAGGGGATCAGACTGCAAGGTCAGCAGTCTTGGTACAAAGAACACAGGAAACTAGAAGTGAGCATTCTGGCTCAAAACAGAGACAGCAGATACTCAGCTGCTGCTGTGGGTTACTCTCTGGGTGTGCAAACAGCTTTCTCTCTGCATGGGTGTTGATTTGTAATTTATTTTAGATTTAGTTCATGAATGCAGAGGAAGACAGCTAATACCCAGCTGCTGCTGTGGAAGCTGTACATGAATGCAAGCCAATACTTGGCTGCTATGGCTTGTTGTGGATGTTTATTTTAGAAGCTGGTGCAGTTCATGAACAGAGAGGGAGTAGCCTATATTCAGATGCTACAGAGACAGCCAAGATGATGATTTCTGTGTGTATGTGTGTGTGTGTTTTGCCACAAGTGCTATATGGTGGTGAGTAGAGAATAGGCTTGAACCCTGTACGTTGGGCCCAGGTGGCAAGAGCCTGAATTCCCGACCCACCACCATTTGTAAAACAAATTGCAGATTTTTCCCTTCATACTTGTTCTGTTCCTCATAAAATCTGTGGTTTCTGTATTTTTGTGCCCTTGCAAAGGCTTGGCAGTGAAATGTATGGTGGTAACGCACCATTTTATTCTAGCAACTTTCCAACATTATACAAGCAATGTTTAAAATGTGTCCCTGGTTTTTGGGCTTTTGTCCCCCCCCAATAAATTTTGGCTTTATCCAGATTTCTTTGTGCTGCAAAGTTCAAAGATACAGCTGAGTGAGTAGATTTTACAAGGAGCTGAGAGCTGCAGGGGAGCAAAAGTTTAGTGCTGCTCATGCTATGTCAGCTTGCATTGTTAATAGCACAACAGGTAGTATACTTGCTTTTGATGCAGAAGGCTGTGGGTTCTACTCCTACAGTAGATAGATGCATTGCTGCTACTGTACTGTGTTGCAAAGGGGGTAGATGCTGCACTCCTTTTTGGCGAAGATACCTAGTAACTATGAACCTGTTATCAGTTTACCATCCATTCCCTATTGCAATATTTCTAGCTTATCATTTTTTTAGTGTAAGATAGGCAATTTATTCCTCAAAGGCAACAGGCACTTTATTTGTAGATGAAACAATGAAATACAAAGTTGTTTGCTAGCAGCAACCTCTTCATTAGTTACAGATCTCTTTAATGTGGAATTATTTAGATGCCTTTTACTTCTTCAGAGATTGTGCATATGTACTGATGCTGGTGGACTGTAGATGTTTGAGTAGACTTTTATGATGGAAATGTTCTGAATTGGGCAGTTTTGTCACTACTGGTGCATGCATTTTGTTTCATTGTTTATTGGAAAATTTTCAAAACAATAAATTTAAAACACCCTCTAAAACTGTACTGTATTGTCCAAGGAATATAATTTAATACAATCAGGAAGGTTATGAAAGAGCATGTGTATGTTTTGTGTGCAAGGGGCCTGTGATTTGAAAACAGCCCAAACCCAAAGTTAATCTTCATCTGCCACTGGCAAAATGTATTTTCTTTGAATGCGGGTTTCAGTGCTGTTTCAGTGAATGTGAGTTTTCAAGGGCAGAGAAGTTTAAATGCTAAGTCTGTTTTTCATTGTGAGACTGCATTGCTTTGTTTAGCAGATATGATATCTATTAGTGTTTGCGCTGTAAAATGCAAAATAAAACTTTCAAATGAAGTCCAAATCATCGCAGAAGTAAAGCAGTATGCACATTAGTGTTTATGGTAAATGGGGTGAAATAGCCAAGTAATGGTTCATTGGAATGGCTGTAGGGGGGGAAGCTCCATTCGACCATGATTTTGTGAGGGGGAAGGGCATCAAACTCAAAGACAGCCCTGGCTGAACTATACCTCTCAGCTATTCAGATATTTGCAGAATGAATAGATTTTTGCTTCTTATTTTTGGTTTGTTCCTCATATAATTTGTGGTTTTCTGTCAAATCATTTAGGAATGAAGTCACTAAATAATGACAGACACTGAATTTCAGACTTCCTAACCTTCAGAAAAATGCATGCTAAAGCAAGACCTGTTATTCTATCAACTGTCTCAGTTTATACAAGAGCAATTTTTAGTACTGTTTATATGTTCCCCCAATATATTTGGCCTTGTCCAGATTTCCTGCATTAACAGGTTGAGAGGTACATGCAAATAAATTGCTTTACAGAATTAAGCATATCCAAACCTCTCAACTGTCCCTGATTTTGGCTCAAAATGTTACTCTTCCCCTAATAATCCCGCTGCAAAATGGCAATTTTGGAAGAAAACATGGGAGGGTTTACAATTAATAAATAACTATAATAATCAGTTATAAATTACTTTTATTTCAGAAATGCATGTAGATTCTTTTATTTTGTCAGCTGCTCAAGTTAGCAGTACTAATATTAAAAAGTGTTCCCTTCTTTGACAGGTTCCCAGCTATATTGTGTGGCTATTTTATATTTTTACATCACATTTTTGGCCCATTTTTCATAAAATTGTGTTTTTTGGCAAATTAGGGGTAAATCATTAAAGACTGAAGTTAGAAAATAATGACAGACATTTCCGTTTCAGATTTCATACCCTTCATAAAATTCATACTAATGCAAGGCCTACTATTCTATTATCTTTCTAAGTTTATAAGAGCAATATTTAAAAATTGTCCTTATTTTTGGGCCTTTGTCCCACTTCTATGTATGGCTTTGTCCAGATTTCTTGCTCTGAGGTTGAGAGGTATGACAAATGTGTCGGGGCCATCGTAGTTAGCCAGAGACATTTCAAATTGTGACATACTTGTTGCACCCCACTCCCCCATGTAGTGACTCTGGATGTGTCCAAGCAAGGCAAGGAGCAGTTATGCAGTGTAAATGTGCAGACTATCTCCCCATCCAAGGTAGAGACAAGTACTACAGTGGCTTTTCATCTGTCCTTGATTTTGCAGAATGTTCTGGTTTCTGTCATATTTTTACACTGTTGATTTATGCTTATTATTATTCAGAAAGTGCCTGTTGCTCTGTGTTTAAGTAGCAATGCTTTAATAACCATCAGGTAAGCTTGTCTGAGATTGTAAGATGCAAGTAAGTTTTAATAAGGATACTGTTAAAGAACTGCCAACATTGAAAGCCTTTCTGTTGTTGCCATGCATAGAATACTTATATAATTAGATAACATATAAGCCTTGGGTATTAAAATGCATATGACAGTATTTGTAATAAAGAACAGGATTACATTATTTTAAGAAGCTCATTACAGGCTTTACCTGCAAACTAAACAGACTGCCAATCTATCATGTGTGGTCCATATCCTGTGCAGTAATCCTTTAAGCAATGTATGTTGAGCTTGCTTCTTGTTTGCTTTTCATGTTTTACTTTGATCATGTTTTCCCCATGAAACAAGTAGACAGTTGTCAGGCAGCAGGTCTTTTTTGGATAAGAAACATTTTTACAAATGGGGGTATCACAGAGAATGCTACTTTCAGCATGTTACTTGGTACTTTAATAAAGCTGAATATAAATTATAATTATAACTGGAGTGCAAGGAGAAGTGGTTTGAGTTGAGTGCTGCTTGTTTTTCTTATACTTGATTTTGACTGGCATTCCGGTAATGTATTTAAAAAGTAATTTATTTTTTCATGCCTCACAACCTTTTTGTTTCCATCTAGATATTAAGTAAGCTGTCATGCAGCCAATGGATTGAAATATTTTGTTTTCTTCTACACTTCATTTTGTCTTGATTGGACTCTCATAATGATGATTTGGCACTCAGGACAGCATATTTAATTAAAGTTACCTTTTTTTGTGGTTTTGAGCATAGCTCCTCCCCTTTCTGGTTGGTCACACCCATTCACATTGATCCCACCCATTCAGCTGTCTCCTGCAGCCTCTCTTTGATTTGAAGTCACCAGCTGCTGCTGAGTGTTAGGATCAATTTATTTATGAAGCTAGAAAACAGAATTGGAGCAAGTATGGATACTTATAGGACTCCGGAATGAGTGTTTGCAGTGTTAGACAAAGATGAGCCAAGCTTGTGTGTCAAAACTCTGTTTGGAAGTTTGCGGCTTTTGAACTGATGCTAATGTTTAGAAGGTGATATAGTAACTTGGTGTGGTTAGTCATGTCAAATACTCTTGTTAAGTTAATGAAAACTGCTCCAGTAAGTTTTCTTTTTGTCAGTTTTCATGAGTTTATCAGCAGTAAAGTTCTGGAAAGAAGTCAGAAAATTCTGTTCTGCTCTAAAACCAAGTTGTTTGACAATGGGTGGCATTTGTCAGGTATAAGAAGTCTTACAGATTAGCTTTTCACAGATTTTTACCAAGAGTAGGAAGTAAGTAGATGGGTCAGAACTGACTGACAAATGAGGGTTTGGAATCTTCAGGCACTGGTCTAAAAATCGACATCCAGATAATGTTCAAGGTGCTGGAGGTAAGCAGAGGTTATAAATCTGTTTAAGGGGGGATGCAATGTAGTCTCTACAGTGATATAGAAACCAGGGATATACATTATCAGGTATGATGGGTGTGTCAAGCTGGATCTCTTCTAGTAAAGGTACAGTTTGCTTGGCTGTGATTTTTAGAGAAGTAGAAATAAAGAAGGTAATTAAGGAGAACTAAATGGGAGATCAAGATGTTCTCAGGAGCAGAAGGTAGATTGAATAATTCTTGTAAGAAGTCAGAGGGAGGGTAGATTGAATAATTCTTGTAAGAAGTCAGAGGGAGAAAGGGAACCTGTTTGACATGGAATAAGTCTTTAAGATGTTGTTCTCTGTGGGGAATATGCAAGATACAAGGCTCACGTACTGTCAGAATTTTTGGGAGAATTAAGAAAAGAGCTTTGTGTAGATTTTGATATGAAAGCTTAGATCAAGGGAATATGGCTAACCAAATCTGCTGACGATTGCATACTGTGGGGATGTTATCAAATCCCATTGTGCTTCTCCAATGCTCAAGTCGGGGTAGACAAAATAAATATATGGTTTGTCAGTCATTGGCTTACTCTTACTGCCAAGAAATGTAACATATTTTAATTTGGTAAATCAAGCATCACTACAACATATCTTGTAGATAATTTTCCACTTAAATCTGCCTCATTCACCAGGGACAAGGGCATCTGCATAGATAACAGACTCTCCTTTGCCCACCACATGTATGCTGTGGTTAAAAAAATCCTTCAACCTTGCAAAATTAATTCTTTATGGTATCTCTTTAAGGTCCATACCAATTATAGCCCTAGTTTATTTCTCCCATACCGGTCTTATCATTGAATAAAATGCGCTCTTCAGAGTGTACCTCATTCAGCACATAAAATAACCTGAGAAACATCAATGTTTCCACAAGAAAAAAGATAGCATGCTTAGCTACTGTTGTATACTAAAGCCCTATCCCTCTGTTCAGTCTCATTTAAGCATTTGAGGGTTGATCTCTGTTTAGCTTTCTGTGCTATGAATGATGACACACTCTTTAAATACTTTCACATAAACAGTAGTATGGTAAAACAAGCACCTGCTATAGAGACCTAAGCCTGTACCAGCACATTAACAATACAAGTTGGCACAATCGGTACTTAAGCCAACATATACTGCAATTAAGAAATAGACTCCTGTTAAATATCATGCAGAGTAGTTCCTCAGCAAACGTTAAGAACAGACTGGACGACTGGCTGGATGATCACAAATTTTCACCTAGTATATGTGGGAGAAATCTTCTTAATTGGGGCACACAGAAATCTCTTACCAATGTCAGGTGATATGGCTGAGCTTCTTGATGGTCTCCTTGGCAAAAGTTAGTAAGACCCTATAAGCTTATAAAATACTTCTGCCAACGGTCTAGATTATGTGAGGGTCACTTGTTCCAGGGATCTTAACCTACCTCTGACATGAACAAATCATGCTGGAGAGATAGATACATCTCCCAGAGATTGCCACTTCTCTGGAGCAAGCTTTCTATTCATGTGAAGCAGAGCCCCCTCCCTGACTTTCTTCAAATGCAACCTAGATCCATGGATTGGTAACCATGAGTTCATTCCTGGGGTGGCACCTATACCCCTCATGGAGAGAGGTAGTTGGTGTTAATTACCATAGACTCATACTTCTGTGAACTTCATTCAATTAACTAAAGACAAAGGGGCAACTTGGGATAAATATGACTAGGCTTGTAAGGGATCAAGGGCCATTAGCCTAGTAATCTCCGATAAACCTATGAAAAAAAAAAACAAATCAAAACAAACCAAAACAAAAAAACATTCTGCAGTTATGGCTAAATTATGAAACATTTCAGATAGACTAAAATCATGTAACTCATAATCAAAGTAATGAAATTGAATGACCAGCAAGCAAACACTTGCATTATACATGCAGAAATACTTATTTCTAGTTTATGTACATAAAGTGAATAAGAAATAAGTGTGTAAACATATCTCTCTTTATCTCTAAAGTAATGATTTTCAAAACCTAACTGAAGGTGCATTTCTGTTATGACATACCAACTATGTTTGTGATGGAGGATGAATTTTACAAGTATATTTATTAATAATCAAGGTAAGATAAAGGTTACAGAGTACAGTTCAGTATAATCAAATATCTGTTGCAGGTGTGAAATCCTTGATACCTGAAATTCTTAACTTCAACCATAAATGAAGCCCCATTTATACTATAGCCCCACTCCATGCCACTCCTCATTCTGATTAGCACCATCCACTCAGTTGTTGCATGCATCTCCACTTAAATTGAAGTTATCATTTGCCCCATATCTAAACAACAGTAAGATCTGATAAACCTTTGAAATGAACAAACAATCTGCTAGGCAAAGTCTGAAATCTCCACAAACACATAGTGACGTCTAGAAATACTAACCCAGCATCTAAACTGAAACGGACAGTATTTTTGTGGTTATAGTTAATAAAACTCAAAATATACTTCTAACTAATCAATGGTAAAAATAAAACAATTTCAACAAGTATGTTTCTATATGTCACACTGCACATTGGGCATATCCTTCTAAATTATAAAGTTGTAATCCCAAAACCTTGAAAATGTTTTGAAAACACATACCATCAATTTAAAAACTGAAGCTAAATGTACAAGTCTGAAGACTAAACCTATTCACAATATTCTATAAATCTCAATATGAAACTGAAGCTGCAGCAAACCATTTTTTTCTGCATTGATAATTTAGAGGTATTTTTTCAAATTTCAAATGTACTGTAAACTAAATACTCATAAAATAAAGCTAACTCAAGTACCTCATTAGCTGATTCTCTGTATTTTGCACTGTCTTCCTTAGCAGATTCTCTGCACTTATCCCTAATTTTCTGTTGTATGTCACAGTAAGGTTGGGGGATCATTCCTTGTCATTTCTGCAGTGACAGGCTTCCTCATGACATTCTTAGCTAGAGAGCGATTCATTCAGTGACTTCTACCATTATTATAATTACTACTACTTCAATTACCACTTCTACTACTGCAGCTAGTATCACTGCTACTGCTCCTAATAGTACCATCACTACAACTAGTACCAGTATTATTACTGGTCCGCTATTACTACTTTTATTACTTCTACTAGTACTGCTGCTATTGCTTTTACTAGTCCTACTTTACATAGTTTCAGTATTGTGGTGTTAGGTCAAGTACAACAAAGAACTATTGTTTCATTAGCTTTTAGCATAACCACATGACATGATACAACACTGAATCACATACAATAAGAGTGAGTGACGTTGCCCTTTTCTTGACCTTTTGATAATTAAGCTGCAGGACCAAGGAAGGCAACAGCTTAGTGTTTTCTTTTTAACACTTAAGCTGTATAGTAGGTCTGATGTGTTTTTCAGTTTTTTACAACTTCTTATCTTACACTAATCTTGTTGAACTTGAAGGTATTATCTTTAAAATTCACTTGCTTTCATGCATCACTTAATTGTAAGACTGTTTTATAAAAATAAGCAGCTGCTATGAAGCTGTAATAAAGCCAGACTCTTGTACATACTTGCATAAACTCGGTGAGCTAACCTTTGTGAAAAAACAAACAAAAAAATGAAACTTTGAATGCATGCAAGCAGTTCTTGTCTCAGCTTTTCTGGTCATTCCATGCCTAATGCTTAAATAACATATCCTGTGAAAGTTTTTCTGTATTGTTTCCTTTCTCATAATTCCAAAGAATTAAACAGTATGTGAGTCCCATACTTTTTAAAATTATCTTACCATTTTTGAGCATGATACCTTTTCAAGAAGATGCTAGAAATCATTCGCTGTCCTGTCTGTGAGACGGTACTTTCTTATATGCTCCCTTAGCATCGACTTATTCACAAACATCTTTTGTTTACGAAGTACCTCAGCAAAGTTTGGCAACTACTACAAAACTATGTTAGTGCTTAGAAAGACCATATAGCCTGTATAATGTTTATCTTTAATAGTCAACAAAAACTGGACCCCTCTTTCTTTTTTCCTCTTTGGATCTGGTTTAGTTGGATAGTAACTTGCTTTTCTAAATGTTGCTGACAGTTCTATGACTGACCCCCCCCCCCCCCCCCCCACAGACAACTGTCACCAGCGGGAGTAACAACAACTCCTTCTTGGGATCTATTGGTAGAGGCCAGCAAGGAAATGTCCAGGTCCCACTGCCAATGGCCATCTCCATCACCCAGTGGAGAAACAGGCCTGGAGGCAAATGGTAAGCCAGCAGGAGAAAGCAAGGAAGAATGATGGAGTGTTTCACCACAGGCACACGTGGTTTACATTACATGAAATAGTAGCATAAATGGAGAGAAATAAACCAACAAATATCAAAGAAAAATATAAAAAAGGATAGAAACAACAACAAAAAATCAATAAATAAAAGAGAAAGAGGGGCAGGAAAAATCATTTTAGTATCAAGTCTGCGTCTATCAGCTGTACAGATACTTGCAGCTAGACTAAACATCTTTTAGGTATGCTATCGTGCCAGGGAAACAATGATGCCTTGGTATAATAAATCCTAATAGGGCCTCCATTTTGTTACACACTGAATGTTGTCCTTCGTAGTTTCATTAGATAACAGCTCCAACTAACTGTTGTGTTTTTCCTGTGACTTTCCAGTATTTCTCCTAGCTTTATAATCTAAGTGTAAAGTTGCTGAGGACAGTAGTAATTGTTCGGTTACAGGGAGTAATTTGCTGCTATCTGAAGGGCATACATTATTTATTGGAGCTCTAGCTACTTTCTTATTGGTTCTTTCTGTTCTTCCACTCAGTCTAAATACTGCTGGCAACAATCTTGCGTCTTCCAAAGATCCAAGGTGACAGAGCTGAAGCACATGTACGGACTGATGTGAGGCTGGCATTTTTCAAATCTGATCTCTTTAAAGTTTTGAGGGAAGTAAGCTAAATCACTCCACTTTATACCTTTTTGGTGTTTTCAGTACTTTATTGCTTATTAAAAGAATTGTAGTAGGTTTTTTTTTTACAGTTTATTCAGCTAAACTTGCTGGTTTTCTGTCTAAACATTTGCTGGGCTGTTCAAGGTATCTGATTGTACACCATTTTAATCTAGATGTTTTTCTCTTTGTTTTTGCACTTTTTCCACTTCTTATTGCATTAAACTGCAGCTTATTTAAAATAGCCAATAATGAGCATTTTTGTCATCTGGTTATTTGTACAGATAATAGATCATCCATTTTATCACACTGTTTTCCTTTGTAACAGTCATAAAACTGTCAGCTCCATTTAATTAATACAAGTGTTTTCCTGTGATTCTCCTATGTTTACAACTTTTCTTACATAAATGTACATTTTTGGTTGGATTTGTAGTCTAAGTGTAAAGTTGCTGATGGCAGTTGTGGTTATTTAGTGGCTGAGTGTAATTTGCTGCTGTCTGAGGGGTAGGCATTATTGACTAGAGATCTAGTTAATGTCTTATTTCCCTTTCACTTCCACTCAGCTTAAATAATGGGTGGTGGCATGCTGCACAGCAATGCACCACACTGTATTCATCAGATGTAGACACTTTTACTTTTGAATGCCTTCTTAGGAACCTTAGCTAAATCCTCCTCCCAGTTACCGCCATATAGGATGCATGGTTAAGCAATGGTATATCATTACATTTCAAAGGTAATATATGTAGTCTAGAGAAATTATTTTGCTACCATGTTGGTATGGTGCTCAAATCAAATTTTCTATATCCACTGTTATTATACCCCAAATCAATATCTTATCTAACAGCCGAAACTCTCAGCAGTTGCATGCACAGGGTCTGATCTTGCACTTAGAGACAAGCTGCTGCCCACGTAGAGGCTTAGATAATTTTTTCAGACAGATAACGCTTCAGTAAATCAACTCCAGACTTTCTAATGACACACCTCCTTTCTTTAGCTTACAAGAGTAAGCATCTAGAACCATGGATTTCTACTTTTTGTCCATATCTGCAGCCAGCTTAGTTGAAATGGGCATCTGAAAAAATGCAGAAATTGTCTCATGTTTAGTGACAGCCACCTACGTCTGAAACAATTGGACATAGTGTATGAGAAATGTAATTATAAAATGTTATTGGAGGCAAAACTCTCATATGAAACCTTTACAAAAAACAAGTATGTTGTGAGTGCCATACAAGACACTACACCAATCATATATAGCTCAGACCAAACTTGTAGACCTATATATGCTGAGCTATATATGATTGGTCTGAGCTATATATGATTGGTGTATAGCTCAGACCAAACATGTAGACCTATATATGCTGAGTCAATTAAAACTAATCTATCTGAAGCACAAAGACCTCCTAAATATAACCTAGCACCATCCCCAAGAACAAGTTCTCAAGATACTATCTATGGCCAAGATCACTATAGTTATGGGGCTGGATAACATACCAGCCTGCCTACTAGTTAGCCTGAAGCATTAGTCATCAGCCTTCCTACAGATGCTACTCAATATTTATTTAGTAATTGTACCGAATGAATGGAGGACAGCAACAGTCACTTCCTTTCAGAAATGTGGGCATTCAACAGACCAAGGTAATTAATGACCCATACATCTGACTACTCTCATATGTAAGGCTATGGGAATGATCATTATGGAACTAACAAACAGGGACGTAAGCAATCTACAGACTCTCCAGAATGGAAAGGATCATTATGGAATTAACATAAAGAGACATAAGTAATCTACAGACTCTCCACAATGGAAAGGATCATTATGGAACTAGCAAACAGGGATATAGATAATTTATAGACTGTCCACAATGGAAAGGATCATTATGGAATTTACAAACAGGGACATAAGTAATCTATAGACTCTCCACAAAAACCCGGTTTGTTTTTGTTGAGGGCAGATCATGCCTACATAACCTCATTGATTTCTTCAAAAAGTCTCTGAAACTATGGATGAGGGCAAATCAGTGCATACTGTACACATCACAAAGGCATTTGACACCACCCCACCCTCAGGCATCATAAGTAAACAATCCCAAATAAATGTTAGCCCTATGTAACTCACTGGATAGCAAATTGGGTCAGAAATAGAAGCCAGAAAGTAAGGGTGGGAGGCTGTACCACCTCTAAAATATCTGCCATTAGCAGAGTGCCCTGTGGTTCAGTCCTTGGTGCACTCCTCTTTGTCATTTACTTCTCAGTTGTTCTGTAATGTTAAGGGTTTGAAGTTGATTAAGTTTGTAGATGACTGCATTCCTGTTGATGTCATAAACTCCTCTGAAGACACCAGGGTCCTCCAAGATGGCCTTTCCCTAGCAAATAGTTGGTGCCAAAACCACGGACTAAAACGTAATGCCAGGAAATGTATAATCATATAATTTGGTTAACATAACTCCACTTTTAGGCATCACATTGACAATACTCATCTGAGAATTGATCCAGTATTTATCATCTAGGAACCTATACCAAAAATGAACTGCCCTTCGATCACCACATATCTTCTACTATAAGGAAGTCCTTATTCACTGCATGGCTTATTTCTAAATGTATGGCAGTCAGATCCTGGGATATAATTGTTCCACTGTATTCATCACTTATTAGGCTGTTCATTGAGTATAATGCCCCTTTCAGAATGTACCTGTCTAAACACTTGTCACAACTAGAGTGACCACAGTGCTTTTCCACCAAAATAAAAATCAAGGGAACAAATCATAAAAATGATGCAGACCATCTCAAAGCTTTGATTATCTTCTTGTATCATACAGACTATAGAGAGGTGACCTCTGCCTTTCCTATAGAGTCTCAACAAACCTGTTACATGTTCAGAAGTTCAAATGGTGTCATAAACAATGACTCAAGGAACCTAAATCTTTTTTCCAAAATTATTGGAACATGCTGGAGAGATAGGTTTGTATCATACAGAATACCCCCTCTCCCATGGAACCATCTTCCACTACATATAAATCAGAGAATTTCCCTTATTGTAGTCAAATGTAATTTAGATGAATGGAAGGGGAACCATAAATTCACCCCCAGTTTAGCACCATTGGCTCTCATGGATAGAGGAAACCTGTAATTACCCCAACATAAACTTGTTCAGCCACTGTTGAAAAGTATGAGGGCTAATAATTACTGTGGGAATGCAAGGCTAGGCTTCATAAGATCCTCACAGACAAAATAGCCTAGTATATACCTATGAACCTACAGACCATCAAGCATTAATAATGGAAGATGCATGTAATTGGTGTACATGCACAATACCATTTTGTCTTGTTGGAGGAACATTACCATCAGTATGGTGCTACTGGCCATAAGAGGCCATGAAAGGTGGGTGTGTGTATCCGACCATCATATATGTCATGTGGGATAGGGAGAGAGAAAGGACATGTGAACATGGACACTGTTAGAAACAACACAGGCAAGCAGGCATACCATGCCATTGTGTCATACCAAAGGCAGACAAGACAAGGCTGGCAACATGGGCATCTGCCAGCATATCATGGTCAACTACTGTTAAGGAAGCTAATATGTACTATAGTACAAATGCCACATATATGCTAGTTTGAAAAGGCACATGCATCGGCATTCTGTGTGTTGTTATAAGTAAATACGGTGAGATGCATACCCTATATGCTGCATATCAAGCCAGAGTGCCATACAATAGAAAGACAAGATAGTGATGGTAACACAGGCATCTGTTAGTGTATTGTGACCAACTACTGTTATGAAAACAGATATGGACTCTGGAATAGAACTGTTGTGATATACAAATGCCTTAGGTTCATAGGTACTTACTAGGCTACTGATCCATGAGGATCTTTAGAAGCCGAAACATATATTCTAATGACGTTTTTAGTCCTTATATTTTAAGTATGAATAACACAGAGATAAGAAGAACATTTATATGTTGTTCCTATCCATGATGAACAATGGTATCAAACCAGGGATTGAATTTATAATTACCCATCCATCCATCCATCCATCCATCCATCCATCCATCCATCCATCCAGATTACATATAAATAATGTAAGAGAAATACTTTGCTTTATGTGGGGAGGAAGACAGTTCCAAAGAAGGGGTAGTCTCTGTGATACATATCTACCCCTCTAACATGTTCTGTTTATGTTACTAAAGATGTTTAGAGCTCTTGAGTGGGTGTTTATGCCTCATTGGGCTTACAAATGTTCAGAAGGCCGGAAATTATAGAGTCTGTTGAGGGTCTGTACTCAAGGCAGAGATTGCACCTCAGTAGCATGTATGATACTGAAATCTGGTCAAGGCTTTGAGATAATCTGCCTAGGTTTTATAACTTTGGCTTGATGAATGTGGAATACAGTGGAATGATCACATCTCTGGACCTGAATGCCATATCCTTGGTAATAAGCTATGTAACGAAAAGCTCTTTCTTACATAGGTACTGGACTAGTTGCCCATATTGGCCACTTTAAGCTTAGCCAAGTTCCTTCAAAGGTGAGAATCAAACCCTGTACCTTGTGTCTGTGAAGTAAACACCTTAATCATTATGCCAACCTCCAATTACAATAATGGATACATGGTGATTGAAAAACAGTTCATTGTCTACGTAAGTTCACAGGTCCCTAACTACTGGATCAGTTTTTAGGGGTGTTTTGTCTATGTGATAGTTACAAGGAACATCTTGCTTGCTGAAGGATACTATTATACATTTCTTTCCATTCAGTTTTAGTCCATGGTTTTGACACAAGGTATTTATTTGGGAAAGACCCTTTTGGAAGATCTTTGTGTCCTCTCAGGAAATTATAGTCATTTGCAAACTTGGTCAGCTATAAACTGTTAACAGTAAGTTTGACCTTTGACCAAATAAAAGTGTAAAATGCAATAGCTACTTGGTAGACAATGGGATATAACTGGTGTTAGTACCAAAGGTTTGTCTGTTGATGCAGATTTTGTATTGTAGATTTATAAAAGAAAAAAAATGTATTTTGTTTTCCAAAAATAATTGTGTTATGGTCAAACAAAGGGTTATATCTCAGTTAATATACAATATAGATCTAAGATGTCAGTGAAGGAATTGTTCACCGGTTCAAGAGCTTCCCAATAAGATAAGATAGGATCACATACTGCTGTTTTGTAATATTGCAGAATCTATTCAATTAAGCAATAATCCATGACTGTATGTGGGCATATAGGATTTACCCAAAGATGGTGTGGTTTTATCATGAGGGGTGAAGCCCAAATGATTAAACAAAGCCAACAGTGGGTAAATCATGATATACCCAGTGGATTATTACTTTTATACAATGACATAATTTAAGAAAGAAATTGTTTACCTTTATTAAATAATATTTTTGTATAATGGCATTGATTTATAGATTCCCAGATTCCTAGACTGTTACTAAGCTAATGACTTGGAGGGCCTTTCTAAGCCTAGCCAAGTTTTCCCGAAAGAGTAATGATGTCCTGTATCTAAAAAAGGACATTGAGGGCCAGGCATTTCTAAGCTACCTCTTTCCATAAGGGACATGGATGTCATGCCCAGTGTAAATTTCCTTTTCTCTATCCACTGGTCAAGGTTGTTCTTAAACTGGGTAATAGACTTCTCAGCTTGACATGGATGAGTAGCCTGTTCCATAGGAGGGGCAGTCTCTGGGACACATATCTATCTCTCCAGTATGTTCTGTTTAGGTCACAGATAAAATTCAGGTCCCTAGACCTTGTGTTTCTGGTACTCTTTGACCTACATATATGTAGAAGATTCATAAGTGTGGGGTTTGCAGATGCCTTGTAAGCCAAGCATAAATCATCCCTCAGCAATCTATAGGAGACTGAGTGGAAGGAAAGGGCTTTAAGGTGTGCTGCATAAGTTAGGTTTGTTACATTTCATATTCTTTTTGAAAGGAACCTCTGAGGTCACTCTAGTTGCTGCATATTCCTAGTCAGGTACATACTAAAGGGAGCATTGTACTCTATAATTGGTCTGATAAGGGTGGAGTACATTGGGATAATGACCTCTTTGGACCTAGAGGCCATGCCCTTACTGAGAGGTTGCATAACATAAAAGGATTTCCTCACCACTGTGGCCACATGATGGTTGAAGGTAAGAATACTGTCTAAGTGCATACCCAGATCCTGACCACTGGGTCATCTCTTAGCGGTGTATTATCAACATAGTAATTAGCCAGGATGATTAAATTCCCAAAGGGTACAATTATGCATTTCTTAGCATTGAGTTTATAACTATGGATTTGGCACCATGTGTTAATCAAAAACGGACCTTTTTGAAGAATGCTGGTGTCTGCAGGGGAGTCAATGATAATCCCCAGCTTGCAATCATTTACAAACTTATTCAGCCATAAATACTCAGCATTTGCTTCCATTTGAGAGAAATAGATTCCCAAAAGGAATGGGCCCAGTACCAAGCCCTGAAGGTCTCTACTGGTGACTGGCCTCTTGGTGGAGGTGACCTCACTTATTTTGACCTCCTAGGTTGTATCAGTTAGCCAGTTGGGTATCCAGCAGGTGATAAAAGAGTTTATACCTAAATTCGTGGGGTTGTCTATAATACCTGAGTGAAGTATTGTATCAAATGGCCTCGGTACTTCAGTCTTCTTTGACATTGTCTTCTGTGGCCTGATGTACTGTGCATGAGTATGGGACTTGTGTTTGCACACTTGTACAGTACATCAATGCAGCACAGGAAAAGCAATAGAAAAAAGATAATTTCTGTTGCTTTTTTTGTAATGCTTAAAAAGTTAGGATTTTATGAAGGGAAATGGAGAAATACAAGGAAAATTAAGTATGTTTCTGTTTCTTTAGTTTTGCAGAACATACATGATTTTTCATCATTTTCCCAGGATAAGCCAATAGAAAGTCTGGCTGCTTAATGGTACTTCAGGGGCCAGACTTTTTTCTATTGGCATATGCTGATATACAACGGGCACACTGGTTGGGCTAGCCAATCAATGTGCTTGTTTTTGAACTAATGAGAAATCATTGTATACGTTATGCATATAATAGTTTTATCCCATTTCAAAACAATATTAATCTACAAAACAATTTCTGTTAGACAGCAAGTATCAGTGGCAATACTGTGTGTCTCAATGTTTTGTATAAGGTGGTACCATTTGTTCACCTACTGGTCACACAGATTTTACAGAATTATTACAGTTATGAAAATATAGGTAATAGTCATAACTAGTGTAACAAAAGAACATTTATATCCAAAATATCTTCACATCACCCACTATATTTTAATGTCATTTTTTATTAACATACACTGTTTGACTATTCCACCCCCAAGAAGAAAGGACCATGATCATAATGTTATTCTTGCTTTATTAACATAAACATGGACATTATGTCACATTTTTCATTACTTTTTTTTGCAAAGACTCTTTGATAACTACATCTCTTTACAAATCTCATGTTGTCCATTTCATTGGCTGGCTTAGGAAATCACATCAGTGTGTAGATGCCACCTTGCTGCTTTAATTTTATGCATATACCTTTATCAGCAATTAGACTTTGAAAACAGTGATAGGCATATTTGTTGTAGGATATGGAAGTCTCCTTACAATATAAGCATACTGTTACAGGATACACAGGAACTCTGCTTTCCTGACAACTGTACTCTTGTAGGAACAATGAGTTAACATTTAGCTGAGATAATTTATCTATGATACTGAGTGGTGGATGATGTTAAAAGCCTCTATGAAGTCTGGATATGAGGTGTGTCTTGATTTACCTTTATGCATTTCTTTAGTAACCTAGTCAAATAAGCCAACCAGGTTAAGTGGGTAGGATCTGATCTTAAAAAAATCTGAAATAGCGTGGGTTGAGAGCTTATGGTTTCCACAGCCTTACAGGACCACTGATGCTCAAACCACCAACCATATACACACACTTTTGTGCAAGGAAATTACTTTAGCAGCAAAACCCTATAGGAATTAATGCAAGAAATTGGATTAACACAAATGAATAGTCAAAGATAAATCAAAGAACAGACACCAATTAGTGGAAGTAGAAGCACAGACAATAACATGCATCTTAGCATGGATAACCTCAATTTCAGGTTAATTAGTGTCTCGGATTCTGTTTGAGGGTTTTTACTAAAACAAAAAGTCTTGTAAAATATGACATAGGTTGCAGTGTTGATGATAAGAAAAACTATATTAAGGATTAACCTGCCAAACATTAATGAGTGCATGTATCATAAAAGTTGGAAACAGACATTTTAAAAAGCTGCCATATATAGTAGGTGGGCATAAATGACTTCTTACCATATTGGTGACACATTTTATATTATTTTGGAATATGAACGGGCTCACCAGTTAACCTTAGCACACAAATTAGTATATCAACCTAAAAAAAAAACTGTCCTTCTAAATATTGTCCAGCCCCATACCACAAATAGAAGTCTTTGCTCAACAAATAAATCTCTACTACAAGTGTCCAAATCCACTAAGACAACAGGGGGCTCACTATTTTCTCATCATGTAGCAACAAGGTGGAATTCACTACCTCACAGCATCAGAACCACCACAAATACCAACCAATTCAAAAAGATTCTTAAAAATTATCTTATCTTAATGACACCTGGCTTTGTTCCTTTACTACTCCAGGCTAACTCGTTTTAGTAGCTTCTGGTCATACCTTTTCTTCTTTCCTGACCACCTCATAATCTATACTCTCTCTCATGTCTAGATAATCTCTAACCTCATGTTTTTCTATCCAATTTCCCGCCATAAACCCTTTCTCAGCTTACTTTGAGAAACTATAATGTCTACACAACAATAAGGAATTACATCAGATGATTGTATAATACAGATGTCAATTATAATGACATAGAATGTAATCTATGGTGTATTGTATGTCTTGTATATTTTTTTATAATTTCTTGTCTAAGTTTTGCATCATTTCTTGTATAGGTTTTTATATAATCTCTGTATGTGGAGCTTTTCTCCCCGGGCCTCAGCTGAAAATGGGTCTTTCTCAGTTGGACTTTTCCGGTAAACAAATGTAAAATAAATAAAAAAATAAATAAATTATATTAAGAAATGCAGTTTGGAAAGAACTGAACGTGTGGATTTGGTAAAAAATAAAAGGATTTCCGGATGGATATTCTGCAGAATATCAGGGACAAATGAAAAGAGGAGTATTTATATTAATTTCTAGAAGAGCTCCAGTAGTGATAGAAGAGGGGAAAAAGATAATAGTGGCAGGTTTGTAGAAGTAAGGGTCTACCAGTAAGGATGTTGATTGCGCTGGCATGTATTTATATTCTATCTAAAATGCTGCTACAGAGCTTAAAATGTTTTAGAGAAATTATCAGTTTTCAGCAGGAATTAGTACTTATAGGTGGGTACTGGAATTTGATTTGCAACAATGAGGATGTGTCTAGGGGGCATAGAAGGGAAATATAACAAATGTGGGAAGATTTTTGAAATATACTATCACCACCTTTTACATTAAAAAGTTACCATCTTAAGTTTTCTCAGTGAATTAATAGTTAGAGCTGTTGTAAAAAAAAAAAAAACTTTCCTCAGTTAGTAAAAAACAGTAGAGTTTAAAGCCCATGATATATTTTGGTTCAGTCCTTTTCATCTTTCACTCAGCCATCTCTGTTGTTGATGTACCACTTCTTATATCTTCTACCTGTTTTTGTAGTCTTCTCAGAAGATGGCAAATTTTTACTTTGAGATTTACCACCTTTTCCGGCTGACAATATAATTTTCAGCTGTGTCTTGCTCTAATTTCAGTTTATTTTGATGATAACTTTTTCTGCATAGCAAGCCACTTTTGCTGGCAACTTAGCATATTGAATGATTATGCAATCACTGCAGCATGTTGTGGAAGGTGTAAAAGTTTAATGCCACACTTTGGCTGTTATAGCATATAGTAACTTTGTGACTAAGTTGAGATATTTGCATGCTCTGCTCGAGCACAGGCTTTTAGTCCCCTTGTACCAGATCATGATGTGCATGGAATCAGAAAGCCATTACCCTTTATAGCAGTCTGAATTGCCTGTATTGCGGGCACTACCCCCTGCATATTGTCATTCTTCTGGGAAGTGTGGTTTGGAATGAGATATGGTCAGAGGGATGACATTGAGTATGTACAATTGTCAAAGCCATGTTAGTGGTCCTGCCTTGGGGGCAAGGATGGTAATGCCCCTTCTAATGAACCTACTCACTACTCAACCCAGCACAGCTACTCTTATGGCTTCTGACCTCTGCCAGAGCCTTCCTTAATAGCACAACCCACCTACATACCACACTTATCTCATAGGTTCATAGATTAGTACTAAGCTAACTGCCCTTGCAAGCCATTTTAAGCCTAGCCAATTATCCCTTGTGAGATTCAAACCCTGCACTTCATGTTTGTAAGGCAAACACCTTAACCATTAGGCCACCCTCCTCCTGTCAGAAAAGATGAGTAAACACATATGTTATCATTCTCACTCACCCCACAAAACCCAGAAGACACCTGAGCTGCTAATCAAGCACTGGTTGCTTGGATCATAGTCAGGGCTTTTTTCCTCTGTGTCATTGGAACTGGCTATTACCTTACCATTTTTGCTCACATATGAGCACCATATACTGATATCTTTATAGTAAAAAAATAAACAATATAGTATTTACACTTCTACATAGCACAGATTAACAAATTCCTGGCTACGATCTGCCAGTGGAAACCTTATTGTGTGTTTATCTGATTGGCCTGAGGGCTTAACTGTGTAAAAGGATTTCACCATGTTGATACAAAAACCTTTCATTGTTGTGAGCCTATGCTCATGTATTTAGAGCTTCCCTGTGCCTGACTTGGACAGCTGTCACTACAAGACCCAGGTTTGCATAAAAAAACATCAGTGGCCACACAAAGCTGGTACAAATATGTTTTTTTTTCTTTTTAACTTTTTCTAACTATCTCAGCGCTATTTAAGAGTTCTCTGCTGAAGTTATTGATTTTGTTGAATTTATCATTATTTTTCGACCTGCACTTGTTAAACATCTGTTTGTTACTGTACTGCTCTTAGTTCATTTTAATGGTGTTCTGATATTTCCCAAACTCCTCTGATACTGCAAAAGCTGTTCTGAGTTTGCCAAAATATTTCTAAGGCTTGAAACGTTTTTCTGTGTTTTTAGAAGTTTCTGAACTTATTTCCAAGGATTCATGACACTACAGGAGTTCTTCCTTTTGTTACTATACTTCAGCTCAAAACCAGTTTGTTTTACATTAAAATGATTTTATTCTGCAGTCTGGTGGGAGAAGAGGACTGATTCAA
Source organism: Protopterus annectens (assembly GCF_019279795.1). Lineage (NCBI taxonomy): Eukaryota > Metazoa > Chordata > Ceratodontiformes > Protopteridae > Protopterus > Protopterus annectens. The sequence goes on along the minus strand of NC_056734.1, from coordinate 466,103,610 downwards.
CCCAACTGACTTGAGAACCGCTGGTGGAAGGTTTATTGTGTGTTTATCAGATTGGCCTGAGGGTTTAACTGAGTGTAACTTTCATCCTGCTGGTATAAAAGCTTTTCATTTTTTGAGACTGTGCTCATTTATTCAGAGCTCCTCTGTACCTGGCTTGGACACCTGTAACTAGAAGACTTTGATTTGCATCTAAAACCAGCTGTGGACCTACAAAGCTGATATGTTTTTTTTTTTTTTTTTTGCACTTGCTGTGACTATCTCAGTACTATTTAACAGCTCTGTGCTGCATTTATTGATTTGGTTGAATTTATCACTGTTTTTCAGCATGAATTTGTTAAAGAAATGATGTCCGTTTGTTACTGTACCGCTCTTAGGTCATTTTAACAGTATTCTAATATTTCCTAACCTCCTCTGATACAGCAAAAGCTGTTCGGAATTTGCCAAACTTCTCCTGAGTTTACCAAAATATTTCTAAGGTTTTTACAGTTTTTCTGTGTTTGTAGAAGTTTGTGAAATTTTTTCCAAGGATTCCTGATACTGATGGAGTTTGCAAATGCAGTTACTTATTCCTTGTATATAATCAAACCTCTCCAGTTTTAAAATCTTCTCTAAGAAAGCCTCTCCATAGTCTCTCACTGCTCATAGGTGCTGGAAGAGTTGCTAGTCTGTGCAGAGGGCATCCCCTCTGCAGGTCATCTTTCAGTATACTACCAAACACTCTCACTCAGACCTTTAAGAGACTCTCTCCTACTGTTTCCCATCTGCTAAGGATCTGGTATAATGGATGGATGCTTCCATATAGTCTCTGATTCTGGCCTGATAGATGTGGGCATCCTGAGGCAGTGTAGTAACTGCCTCTTGTTCGCTGGCAACAATTTAATTTTAGAACAGATAAACAACAACCATTTAATTTTAGAACAAACAAACACAGTGCATGACAGCTACAGATACACAATATTATTGGAGGCAAAGCTCTCACATACGCACACAAAAAATTCAAACCAAAACATTCACTACCAAGACCAAGGAACAAATGTATAGACCCACATATGTGGAGGTACTCACATGTAATCTACCTAAACCTCCAAGACCTACTAAAATCATGTCTCACTGCCCCACACACACTCAAAAAAGACAGCACCTCACATAACACATAAGTCTGCAAATCATAGTAGCCTGGCTTCCAAGCCCATAAGACAACACAGTATACATCCAACCAATTTAGTTATTGGATATTCCATAGTAAGACATACTGATGTCCCCCTTACCAGGCTAAACAAGGAGAAGATCACAGTGAGCTGTCTGTCTGAAGCCAGGATCCACCAGATCATGCATGCACTTAAGTCTTTAAACCACAAGTACCATTATGAAATGGTCATAGCCCATGTGGGCATAAATGACCTAAGACGTACCTCACTAGACTATATGAACAGAGACATGGTAGAGATTTCTGAATATGTGTCCCAGGTGTGTATGAATCTAGCCTTGAGCAGCATCCTACCTTCACCAATGATGATGACACAGTACCAGCAAAAAATGATTGACTTCAACAATTGGCTTAGTTTCTGGTGTCACAACAAGGAGATACAATATCTGTCAGCCAAGCGAGACATGATTGACAGACCACAACGTTTTGCCAGAAATGGTTTGCACTTATCAATACTTGGCTTCCGGATCCTGGCAAAAACTGTATCTATCCCCATAGTGCCTTTTTTAGGTTGTGCCAAGATGTTAAACTCTCCAACATAACAAAAACCACTCATGACTTCCTAAAAGTACTACTGTTCAATACTAGGAGTTTAAATAAAAAACTGCACACTCTGGAAGCAGTTCTCAGCATAGAGAATGCAGACATATGTACAGTCATGGAAACATGGTTCAGAACCATGGAGAGCACCATGGCTATCAAAGACTACAATGCCTTTCATTCTTCTCAGTCCTTCTCAGCTCAGGATAAAACAGAAGGAGGAAGTGTTACTGTTTTTAATGGACAAGTACACTGCTAGACTCATCCAACAACATGATTCACTTGATCTTCTCCATGCCTAACTAACCATAGGTGTGATTTCCTATCATATCCTTGCTAGCTACAGATCCCCTGACACAAATCTGGAAAACAACACCTCCTAACTAAACCTACTGGAATCTCTTAACATTCAGCCTAACACCATACTTATGGGTGACTTCAACTATTCCTTCATAAACTGTGAAACTTACATAACCCACAATTCACTTGCTCAGAGTTTTTTTTTACTTTTGTCAATGCAAACACTCTAGAGTAACTAGTTAGCTCCACAGCTAGACATGCAAATATCCTAGACCTAGTTCTCACAAACATAGGGGGATGCTGCTCCCTCCAGTGCATTAATTCCTCCCTGATAATATTTGACCATCACAAAATGACCTCCTTTAGTATTAAAACTAACCTAGAACTCCAATCAAACTCCAAACCAAATAAGAATGTTGCTAAGGCCAATTTCCTCAAACTAAATGAAAGCTTATTAAACTTCCAATCCCCTTCATACCCAGATGACACTGAAGCCTACTTAGAGCTATACACAAAAACATTGTACAACCACATTCATAGCTGCATAGAGGAGTCAGTATGTGTTGGAGTCAAATCAATGATTACTGGCAAAAAGAAACCATCTGACAGACCCTTAGGATAAATAGGCTATTCAACAAAAGGAAAAAAAAATCTTCTCCAAAGCCATGAAGGAACGGACAAAACAGTGTAAAAAGACACTCACCAGTCTAAACAAACAAATCAGAGAGCTGTTCAAATCTGCCAAAGCAAACTATGAGGCAAATATAGCCTACCAGGTGAAAGATAATCATAAAGCTTTTTTCATTATGTTTGTAACCTTAGGGAAACACTCAGAAATATCCTGAGATAATCATGAATGACAACACTTACACCTAGCCTGAAACTGTAGCAAAACAGCTAGATGACAGATTCAGTTCTAACATTTCCCCCCATCCCTTACTACCACACTCAGTGAAATACCCACAACCATCCTCTACTGGTCATTATGAGGGAACAGGTCCTTACTGTACTAGCTAAAGCCAAAAACACAACCTCCATGGGTCCTGACAACATTCCGGGATGCTTCTTAAATAACTTAAAACAGAATCTGTCAGGCCCACTAAAAATCCTCTTTAACCAGAGCCTCCAGGTGGGCTTTGACCCAGAGGAATTGTGGACTGCAACAGTTGTCCCTTAGGACAAGGGGGGCGCAAGAACCGACCCAGGAAACTACAGACTCATAAGCTTGACCAGTGTTATCTGCAAGGCCATGGAGAGAATTATCATGGACCTGATCAATAATGACATAGGAAATCTCCAAACACTGGACCAGACCCAGTTTGGCTTTGTCAAACAGAGATCTTACCTGCTTCTTCAAGAAAGTCACCAGGGCCATGGATGAGGGTAAAACAGCACACACACCACTCATCTAGACATGGTCAAAGCTTTTGACACAATCCCCCACTCACCAAGTTCGCCGATGACTGTAAGCTGAGAGCAATCATTGAATCCCCAAACAATGCTGATATCCTACAAACAGGCCTAAATATGACAAGCAACTAGTTCCAAAACCATGGTCTGAGTCTCAATGCTAAAAAATGAGTAATCATACCCTTTGGTAAATCCATTATCCCTACAAATTATAACATTGATAGCACACCCCAAAAAGTAGACCCAGTGGTGAAGGACCTAGGAAAACAGATAGATAGTAACCTAAACTTTGACCACCATGTAGCTATGGTAGTGAGGAAACCCTTCTGCATGGCTCAGCTTATATGTAAAGGCATGGCATGAAGTTCAAAGGAAGCCAGAGTGCCATTATACTCAGCCCTCATCAGGCACATAATCGAGTACAGTGTTCACTTCTGCATGTACCTAACCAGGTACTTATACCAATTGGAGTGGCCCCAGAGATTTCTCACTAAAAAATACAAAGCATAAGAACAATGTCTTATGCAGACTGACCAAAGGCCCTATCCCTTTACTGGATCTCATATTGTTTATTGAGAGTTGACTTATGCCTGACCTTCAAGGTGTTCTCTGATCCAGCCCTTATGAAAATGGTACTTATTCACAAGAAAAATTATACAAGGGTTACTTGTTTCATGGACCTGAAGCTTATTTGTGACTCGAACAGAACTTGCATATTCCAAAGGTTACCTTGTCTATGGAATAAGCTTCCCATCTTTGTAAAACAGAGCCCATCCCTCACTCTCTTTATGTGGATGAAAGGATGAGAAGCCAGAAATTCATTCCCAGGGAACTGCCCATGTCCCTTATGGACAGAGGTAGTTTGTAAAATGACTCAGGGCTCCAACACCCAAAGACCTACTAACCTGATGCTACCTCATCCCATATCTGGAGAATTAAGATATAATATTGTCATATCCTGGGTATTATTGGCTAGGCTTGTAAAGACTATTTTACTAGTAGTCTAGTAATCACCTATGAACCTATGAAGAAGTTGGCTTTATTAGTGATCCCATTTCTGGAACAGCCACAGATATATCTCTCAACTGCCCAAATTTTTGTGGATTGTCCAGTTTTTGCCTCATGTTTTTGGTCTACTTCTCATAAAACTGTGAGTTTCTGTTGAATCACTGGAAATCACTGAGGACTGAAGTCTGAAAATAATGGGAAACCTTTGCATATTAGACCTCATATCCTTCAGAAAATTCATGCTAATGCCAAACTTGTTGTTCTATCAACTTTTTAAGTTTGTAACAGCAATATTTAAAAAAAAGTGTCCATATTTTTGTGTCTTTGTACCCCTGTTTTTGTGGCTTTGTCCAGATTTCTTGCTCTAAGAGGGTGAGAGGAATGACTACAGAGGAAAATGGGTGTAGATCGCTGATGTAAAGTTACCCATCCTGTGGGTGAGGCATGCTGATGTACTGCAAAATCAGTATTATTGGTTTTGTCTGGTACAATAGGGGCACAGTATACAGTCGACTGAGGTTGAAAACTTGTCATTAGCTAAAGCCATGCTTCCATGGTAACTCCATGCATATGCCTGTAGAAGTATAGTATGAGGGAGCTTCAGGGGCCAACCACTTCAACCGGTATATCTCATTTTGATGTGAGTTATTTTATATGCTGCATGTTGTGGAGAGGGTTAGTCTTTCAAATGTGACAGTATTGTACTTTTTAGCATTTAAGTTATGCTTAGTTTTAGTATGTCATATATTTACAAGCATAAATTGTTGCTGTTGGCTTGAACATCAGTGGGAAACTTGACAACAACTCCCAGTTTACATCCTCATCCCCCTTTTTGCCATTTCTATATGAGGTTGGGGGTGTCGCGTCAACTGTCATCGTATATCTTGATAAAATGCCACTCTCCTACCTTATTTGACAATCATTGGGCTTGACATAATGGTTAAGATGCTTACCTTACAGATGGAAGGTGCATGGCTTGATATGCACATGGGATAACTGGCTAAGCTTAAAATGGCCTACAAGTACAGTTAGCCTAGTGCTAACCTATGAATCTCAGCTTGACTGTTGCAGGGCTTCTCTGACATAGTTCATCCATCTCTTTGCTGGATACCCTTGTTACCTCTTGCCTTCTTCCTTTCTATCCCAAATCGTGTTCACCATATTGCCTTCTGTTTTCCTGCATATGTGCCCGGACCACCTTTATGTGTTCTCTTTGACCTTCTCTGCAGATTGGGGCTACTTGGGCTTCTGCTCTAATGTGTTCATTACTTCTTCTTCCACACCAAACTGTGCATCCTACCACCCATCTCAACCACTTCATCTCCATCACCTGTAGCTTTCTCAGCTGTTTTGCCTTAACTTCCCAGGTTTCTATACCATACAGTAGTACTGGTTGTACCATTGTTTTGTACTCCTTACTTTAAAGCTTCTTTACCATTATTCTGTCATACATTACCCTGGCACTCTGTGGCATTTGGCTGCAGCCCCTCTTACTCTAGCTTTGACCTCCTCATTCAGACTTCCCTTCTCCTCAACCACTTCCTTCCAGATACTTGAAGCTGTTATCCTGTTCCTCTAATTTGCCTTGTGCCTCAATTCTTAGCTGTTTCTGATTTCTCTCATTTGCTGCCATTATAATTGGTCTTGTACATACTCAGTTTCATCCCATGTGCTTTCAGTTTTGCATTCCATTCTCCAGTGATTTGCTAAGTTCTTGCTCAGTCTGCCTGCAATGCTATATTGTCTACATAGAGCAACTTTGTCAATCTGTCTCCTCCACCTTGTTTCCTATTGTAGTCCATTATTAGTATGAACAGCAGTGGGTTCAAAGCTGAACCCTGAAAGAATTTACCCATTCAGTGCTTTGTTGTAGATAGGATGGGTGCGGTTAGAGTAGGAAGAGTTTTGAGTTTTAAGCATTTATTGTAAATTGTTTATTTTGCAGCCTGAAAAGAATGGTTATCAAGTATTGTTTCCATGGTGATTAATATGTACAAAGAGGTGTATTCAAAGAACAACAGATAATCTGTCTTAAGAATTATATGGGAAATTTTAAGATCAAAAAGGCGGTTTATGTAAAGTTTGAACAGTGTGAGGCCTAAGGCTGATCATTGGGGTACACCTGAGAAGATTTTTTAAGAGGATGACAAAGTATTGTTAGCTTTAACATTAAAAGATTTGTTTGAAGGGTAGGTTGAAATGTATTTTATGGCAGATGTGCAAAAACTGGAGAAAGCTGGACTATGTAAAAGTAGGTCATAGTTTACACTGATAAAGGGTTTGGTAAAATCAATGACTAGTGCACTTCTTAAATTGTCTGCATTATTGTTAGTATGTACAGTGTCAGTGAGCATCATAGAGTGGTCTGTGTGCTTTTTTCTTCAAGGAATCTATGTTGATAGCAGATAAGAATATTGTACTGTTAAAGCTGTTCAGTGACTTGGTTATTTACTGCAACATCTGTGAGGTTACCTAGTTAAAGTAGAAGACAAGCACATAAGAGCAGATGCTGTCCTTGAAGAGTATGTCTCCCCACAAGAATCTTTCTGATATCTAGCAGACCTGACCTTTCAGGGTTATTTGCAAATTAGATATACAAATTTTAGCTAAGCTTCTGATATGCAGAACCATCAGGACAGCAAGCATCCAATATGGCGAGAAATTGTTCAGTTTTTGTTACAAAGACTTCAGGAACTGATGCAATGAACTTTTTGTTTCAATTATTTTTCTGAACTATGGAATGATTGATTAGGCCAGAACAAGATGGATGACTCCATAGTCATGATTCTGATGCCTGTCACTCAAGTAAAATTGCAGGTACTGTAGGTATAAATTAAGATTTAGTTTTTGCCACTTCATTCATATTTGTTATATCCAGTATACACAATCGTAACTGCAGATTTATCAGTGGACAGCATGTGAGATATAGTAGTAATAGTAGCTGCATTTTCTGTTCATATGTAACCATAAGCTTGTCAGTAAGCACAGTCAGCCTTAGTGGTAAAATGGACTTAAATCACTCATTTACACTGTTTCACCTTTCTGTTTGATCTTTATGCTAGTCTCTTCTATTGTTTTGTTGAAACCTTTCTGGGCCACTACCTAGTTGTGGTGAAGTGGCTTGTGTATATCTATGAAGCTATGAGCTATACTATGTAGGGTCACCCAAGAAGGGCAAGCCAGGATAGAAAGAACAGACAAAGGATGCTGTACTAGAGAAGGTAACAGCAAGCCAATCCAGCATTTTTCCCAAGAAAATCTTATGGACAAAGGTGACCAGAGACATATCAAAATGACACTGGAAGATAAGACCCTCAGGGCTGAAGGTGTTCAGCTTACTACTGGAGAAGTGCAGAGAACAAGTATTCATAGTGATAGAGGTTATGAAGCAGATGACTTACAGCTAGTGGGATGTTTATCTCCTGAGGTGCTCAGAGATAAAAGGAAAGTTTGATGCTCCAAAAAATGGAACTTGGTTAGTAAGAATGATGGAACAAGGTAAACCTGAGGTGGTTAAGAACAAGATGACAAAAATGAAGACTGACATCTTGGGAATCATTATGCTAATAATAGATCATTTAACATCAGATACTTATTAGATTTACTGTCGTTAGGAATCATGTAGAAGAAATGGAGCAGCCGTCATAGATAATAAATGGGTGTCAATCCCTGTGCTTGATTACAACTCTAGAATGTTAGAATGATCTCAATCAGACTGCAAGGTAAGTCATTCAAATTTACAGTGATACAAAATGTGCTCCAACAACAAATGCTGAAGAGGAGGAATTTGACTAGTTGTATGAAGATCTGTATTAACTTTTGGAAATAATAACAAAAACAATGTTACATTCAACACAGGTGAATGGAATGCTAAAGCTGGTATTCAAAGTACAGCTGAAATGATCGGTAGGTTTGACTTTGGGGTACAAAATGTAGTGAGACACAGACTAATACAACTCTGTCATGATAATTCACTGTTCATACCAAACACTATCATTCAACAATCTATGAGACACTTTTACATATGGTTATCACCAGATGGTGAATAATAAAATCAGACTCAGAGATGGAACGGCATTTTACAGTCAGCAGTACAAGACCTGGAGCTGACTGTGGCTCAAACCATCAACTTCTTGCAAAGCTTAACACTACATTAAGGAAAAGAAGAAACACATCTCTGCCAGTGAAGTATGAGACCAACAGTATTACAAGTGAATATATTGTGAAAGTGAAGAATAGATTTCATGGATTAGACATGGTGGATAAAGTTACTAAAGAACTAGGAACAGATGTTTGTGATATTGTCCAGGAGATGACATTAAAAGTATTCCAAGAAGACTAAGATGGCAAAATATCTGTATGTGGGGGATTTAAGAAGTGACTGAAGAAGAAAGGAGAAGGAAAGGCGATGGACGTATGGAAGTATATGTTAAAATGAATTCATAGTTTCAGAGAATAACAGAGAGATAAGGAGGCATATTTAAATCAGCAGTGCAAAGAACTAGAAGAAAATAATAGAAAGGGAAGAACAAGAGATTCTTTCAAGAAGATTGTAGATATTGGGGGAAACTTCCAGGTAAGAATGGCATGATGCAGAGATGGCCACAGGTTTTGCACCATATTCTAATGTATTTATGGGTAAGTTTTAGACAAAATATAGTAAAATATTATTGGGTTTCAAATAATGAAATATTTTCAAAAGATTTCTGATCTTATATTTGTAGTGAAGGTCACAAAAGATAGTATTAGAGAGTTTATGCAATATATACAAGGAATTCAGAATGGAATACAGTTCACATTCCAGATTTTGGATAAAATAATTATTTTTCTTGGATATTAAGTTGTACATAAATGAAAATCAGCATATTTTACTAGAATTAGTCATAAGGAAAGAGCATGGTGCTCATATAGGTTTGCAGGTAAATACTAGGCTAACTGCTCTTGTGGGCCATTTTAAGCCTAGTCAGCTTTCCTCAAAGGTGAGACTCCAACCCTGTACATTGTGTCTGAGAGGCAAACATCTTAACCATTATGCTAACCCTCCCAACCCTAAACAAAAGCTCTATTAGTATCAAAATTATGTCACCCTAGATGGGACTCAAACCCACAATCCCTGATTTAGGAGTCCAATGCTTTATTCCACTGAAAAAACAGATTGATATAAAAAGATAAAACAAGCAAAAAAAAAAAAAAAGAAAAAGAAGACCAGAACAAATGAAAAAAAAACAGTATTTTCACAGGGGGACAAGCAGTACTGCACTCTAAGTATGGGGTATTGTACTCCCACACTCACTGCTAAATATATACATATACATATATATATATATATATATATATATATATATATATATATATACATACCTACTTGCCTACTTCTAAATTTCGAACTTTTAAAATAACAACTTTCTTATTGTCGAGACCATAAGATTGAAGTTTTGAAACTTTGAAATTTAAATAAAAAAAAGAAAGAAAAAAGTAAAAAATGTTTTCTTTTTTTTTTTTTTTTTACATTTTATTCAAGGGGGTAAGCCCCCCCTGTACCCCCCACACCCCCTGCTAATTAAATATACCAACTCTGATATCACACTACAGAGAGGAAAATGGTAAATAGCCCGTTTTGTGCTGTACAGCAATCTCCATTTAAATGGTTCAGCAGTGAACTCAACATTGGTTCATTCCTACCTGTTCTGGTGTTGGACAGGATGTTTCTGTTTACTTATTTGCAACATGGTTCAGGAATCCTACTTAGTTTAATTTCTCCTAATGGTTAGGTTTTTTGCATACCTTGATGGGAATGGAACACACTCCTAAATCAGGGCATAATTAACTCATTCACTCCAATGGAGCTGAGGAAGCTTGCACTATAACTTGCAATGGGCAGAGCCTAAGCCTTTTGACAAAATCAAATTAAGTCCTTACGTTTCAAACAAATGTCCATATTTCTGGAACAATAGCAGTTATGAAAGAAGTATAAATTTCAGACTCTTTAGCACAAAGTGTTTTTATAGTGGTAGTATTCTTTAGGTTGTAGGTCGTAAACAGAATTTTATATCACAGTAAATGCAGTAACAATTATATTTATAATATTTTGTAAACAATTTACAGTATCTCAGCAACCACTCAAGTTACACACATACTGTCAGCAGCATTTTATTCATCTAGCTGAGGAGCTTTCATGTGAGGCTAAGGAGTTCAGTCTGTGTTACTTGGTTGTTGAGTATTAAAAAACATAAAAATTATATTTATATAGATTAATGTCATAAAAACAATAGTTAATACATCTTTACCTGCACTAGACAGATGTCAAATATAAATGCAGTTGACTTTACCATTGTGTAAGCCACTCTTCAGAACAAATCTTTTAAAACCTTGTACATAGCATGATTTTAGAATTATTGATACAAATATGAGCAAGCAATATTTGACACCTGGAGGCATCAGTAGCAGTTAACTGCAGATGCACCTGGAGGCATAACTCGGATATAATGAGTTAAAGTTCATGAAATCAGTTTTGTTCAGTTTGACATTTGTTGCAATGCTCTTCCCAGCACCTGCAATGTACCCAGAATTGCTTCTTTTTTAGTTAATAATGGATTGCTTTTATTGGTAGCATATTTAGATATGTTTGAAGATTCTTTTTAATTAGCCTAGTTACTCCTACTACAACCGGAACTATCAGTGTATCTGTATTCTGCATTGTTCTAGCTTCTGTTTGCAAGTCCTGATAATTTACAGATTTATATCTTTCAGGTTGTAAGACACTGAAGTCACTGGGTGTAGCAGTTTCAATAAGCTAGTGCTGTTTCTGTCTTTTTCTCTTGAACTACAATATCCGGTCTGTTTGCTTCTACCTTCTTAGCTACTGGTATCGGGGGATCTCATGTCATCATTCTTTCAACATTTTCAACAGTAGTTGTAGTGTTTATAACGTTTCAAGTGTAACATCTTTGTCACAATGTTAAGTCTTTCAGTATACAAACTTTTGGCAATGTGTATATCACACTCTGCAACAAGATGTATAACTGTTTCTAGTTCTGTACCATAAAACCTACATTTATCTGTATCTCCTGCCTTTTTGGAATTTGTGAACCATCTGGTATGTAATCCACTAATCTGGGCTGCCAATATTAATCTTTTATCTTTTGGTTTAAATTCACCCCGTCCAAGCCATCCGCATGACAACTCTTGGTCAGCATGTAGCTGTTTCATTAGATCTCTGTATATCGCTTGTTATAATTATCATCTTTCCATTTGTCTTTTCTTTTTTGCTAATCCTGTTTTTTTGTTTTCTTTCTTTTGATTTTTTGGACTTTCTGTTGCCACATGATTTTTAACCATGTTTGGTTGGATATCCATGTCTACTTTTTCTTAAAGGCTTCTGCTAACCTAAGTAAGAAGGCCATCTTGGACTTATTTTGTTCATATTTCAGAACTTTTAGTATATTTGGATCTGATGATGTCAATAAATGCGTATGCAATCACACAATCACTAAACTATGTCTGTTCTCGATTTCAAGGAGGGCCATGCCTTCTTCAGACGGAGAGATATATAATCTCGGCAGACACTGTTTTTTGTATATTATTTGATGGGCATGGAACAATTTCCTTGTTTTCTGTCAAGCTTATGCAACTCTTTTTGTGGCTAGTAAGTCACCCCAAAGCTATATATTGAAACAGGAAGTGCAAATACAGCTTGAGCATTATTCCTAAATGTCAAGGCTGCATGTTCTAAAATATTCCTTACTGGACTGTGTTCTCATTTTTTCAGACTGCATTGTTGCCTCTTCATCTATTAAAACATATTTGTACACTCCTTGTTCTAAATCTTTTATAAAATACTCCTCCCCTTGTTTTATATTTTCTTAAGTATTCAGATTTTGCTTTTTCAAATGATACTTTTGCACATTTGTTAAGACCAAACAACATTCATATGTCATCTGAAAAGGCTTTAACAACTTGTAGTTGCTCTTTCAAGTGTTTATCTGATGAATTATATAGTTCCAAGTCTTCCAAAAAAGTAAATGAGATAACTTTTTACTTGATGATTTTCTTGGAGTCAGACTGAATCTGTGACCTAGGCTGTTGGGCAAATAGCTTAACGGATTAAGAGCAAGGGGAAACAATAATGGTGACAAAGAATCACCTGGAGTAGTCAACACTGGATTTTCACATACGTAATAGCAATTTGCCCTGTTTTGTGGTTCAGGTGTAAATTAATTTGCCATTTCTTCATAATAACATAGTAATAAAATTTACCAATATATGATTGACCTTGTACATCTGTAAGCATGCTATAATCCTGGAGTGAGGAATACTATCACATGCTTTTTTGTAATCTATTCTTGCCATACTGAGATTCCTGTTCCACATGAACCTTTTTTATTCCCCTTCCATTCTATGGCCATGATTGAATTTTTGCATAAATTACTGTATACTCTGTCTGCATCATTTCTGATACGTAGCTTGTATGTTGTTCAGAGAGAAGTAATTGGCTGATAGTTCTAAGGGTGACCTGTATGTTCAATTTTAATTATATGTATAGTTTTCCCCATTGTTAGCCAATCTGGTGTCATTTCAGGGTGTACATATAAATCATTTTTACTCACGGCTAAATCATAGTGTAAGGATGACAATGCCTTTAATCAAAAGTTAGGTAAAACATCTGGACCTGGCGTTTTCCAGTTAGGAGCCTTTCTTAGCTTTATCTCTATCTCAGTAGGAGTTATTTCATGCCAATCAATATCTTCTTTATCAGAGACTCTTAATTGTTCTTTTACTTCTTTTATCCACTCAGCGTCCTTATTGTGCTCCACTAGATCCTCATAGATATTTCTCCAGAATGCATTAATTTCTTCTTTTCTTGGTGGTATATCAACTATTGCTGTTTTCTTTCTTAACTCCCTGTAAAATTTCTTTGGATCATCCCTAAACTGTTTGTTTTGCATCCTTTCTTTATATTTCTCAGTGTATCTCCTGTGTTTTTCAGTAAACACAAAGTTTTTTAATTTATGGTTAGAGATAATATAACTCAAATCCTGGTCTTTTTTTATGTTGTATTTTTATTTTAACTCTTTCACTTTTCTAGTACTACAGATGTGGCACAGAATTGTTTATATATGCCAAGGGATCTACACTGTTCCCTTTATAGCTTTACTGGACCTTTGGTATAGGCTGGCAGGTGTACCACTGCACCATCATAGTCAGTGATAGGGTTTGCATGTAGTGGCAAATGAATGCATTATTTCTGTACCTGTGTGGGTATTTTTTCTTGACAGTATGTTTGTCAATGAGACATGTCTGTCATGCTACGAATCTGTATCACACATACTTGTAGCCACTTTTGTGCATACTTATATAGGCATGTTATGTAGCTATTTCATTTGTCATGCTTGTGTACATTTACCATTTTTAATGATGAGGTTACACCATGAATTGTGTTGTGATGGCAAACCCATATATGCCAGCATGAAATACTCTACCCACAATGTAGCAATACATATATTTCCATATGCAGTGATGTTTTACCATGCAGAAGGCATTGCTAATCTGTTTTAGCTGCTATTCACCTCATACTAACATTACCAACTGCACATGTAGTCATGACACTATAATGTATGTAACAGATTGCATCTATGAAGAGAATGTTTTGGGTTTGCTATAGCTGAGACATAGGCTGTATATGTACAACATAGACCATTGTCTGCTATTTCATATTTGATATATGGGATGACAGACACTCTCTGTAATTTTTGATATGTGCATAACTGGACAGACATGCAGTTACAATTATCTGTAAAGACAGTTTCATGTATGACATGATCACTGCAAGGATCATTGCAAGGATAACTGCCAAGCTTGTATACCATGTATGTTTCTGCAGGTCAATATGGCACTTTCAGCTGTAAACATGCTACAATATGAAGCATACCATATGTGTACGTACTATTTCTGGACAGCTAAAACAGCATAAATATTAGTCAGTCAAATATTTCACATGAACATGGGATTGCTGGTGCTCTTTGTGAAAAAGCTTGAGAATGCATATATGTTTCTAATACTATTGTCAGGGGGTATTTTAAGGTGATGGGTCTGTAGTTGAAATGATATGTAGAGTTTCCATGTTTGTGTAGCTGCAATATGGATGATTTTTTCCATAGAGCAGGTACATAGTTTTATGGATCACTTTATTAGGATGGATACTAGATAAAACTATGATGTCAACAGCCATTTTTATATATTGTGCTGGTTAATTGTCAGGAGCAAGAGCATTAGGATTTAGTCATTTGAGAAGCCTTCTAATGCTTCAGATTCATATAGAATTGAGAGAAAAGGTTGCTTTCATTTACTTGTGTTGAAGGTATTTGGTATATAGTTCAGCATGACTTTTTTGAATGAGTTCATTGTCTATATAAAATAATTTTTGATTTAGGTGGGGAAGTTGCCTGTTTCTGAGTCATTATTAAGGGTTGGTTGGTTGTTGTGAATGGGATGCAATGGTTGATTTATTGGGCACCAGAATAGTTTGGGCTTAATGTAGATGAGGTTTTGAAAGTTAGTGCAATATAATTTTTCCATATTATCTTACTTTTGGTGTAACTTCTGAGGGGTTTATTTTGTAAATTTTGTTTGCTTCTATTCTTTCAAGTCTTCTATGTTTTATGTCTTTGTAGGGATTCACTTTATAATCTCAAAATACTGAAATATTGAATTTCAGTATTTTGAAACTCTAAAGTTGAATGTTCAAAATGCTGAAACCCCAAAACCGCAAATGTAAAAATTGTGATCGTAAGCACACCATACACCACACAACACATACACCATCCTACCCACACAACAACAAACAAACAAAATACACACAGACATAAAAACACAAATAAACAAACCTACACTACAAATAAGCAGAGGGCAAGCCCACCTGCACCCCCACACCCCCGCTACTTATATATACTAACTCCGAGATCGCACCAATCAGAAAAAGACAGCAAACGCATCACTAGACACTCTACAGTACCCTCACACACACACACACACACACACACACACACACACACACACACACACACACACACACACACACACACACACACACACACACACCATATAGACAAACACCACCACTTTCAAAATTTAAACAGTCATACTTTTACCTGCCTACCCTAACCCACACCTACAACTTCCAAACACACTCACATACACTCAAACACCTTCTCAAAACCCTTACAAAATAGTAACTTACCTAAAATTCCAGCCAAATCCACACACTAAACCATACATCATGCACACAGTACATCTCACGTTATGTACCAGAACACCATAACTGTGAATTCGACATTTCCGGATTCGCAGTTATGAAGTTTCTCTATTTTCAAAATTCGACTTTATGATCTCGAAATACTGAAATGTGATATTTCAGTATTTTGAGATTATAAAGTGAAACCCTTTGTAGTTATGTTTCTTTGGATATCCAGGGTGCTGGGTTTGTTTTATTTTATTTTAGTTAGTTTTGCTCTGGTTAGGGACTGTTAATTCAAGGTATTTAGAAAGGATATGTTAAATAAAGCTACAGCTTCATTCTGAGAGCTGTAATATAGTGTGCTCCAGTTTCAGTTGCGATATGAAGGTGCTATGGTTAAAGATAGTTAAGTTGCATACTTGGTTATAATGATGCTGCTTGTGTATGTTTGCATGATCTGTAATGACAAGGGTGTCTATGTGGTCATTTAGAGCATCTGGGAATGAGACACTTGATATAAGTTTATCTGAGTTATCAGTAAGGGCCTAGTAGATCATAGAACTGGTTAAGGAAGTTTTGATGTAGCTGGTGGGAGTGTATAAGAGTTGGCAGAGGCTGAACAGATTTATGGAGTAGGTTGAGACTTCACTGTTACAGTTTTGCCAGTTGATGTTCAAATCACCTAATGTTATGGTCTTGTGAGAGATTTTTGATGTGACCCAGTGGAAAAACTCTTCAGCAGTAGCATTGTTGTTGTTTCCAGTGGGAATATAGATGCCTATAATGCAGGTATTTTTGCAGTTGTTGAGTTTGAGTGAGGAGACAGGAACTTCTGCATTACTGATTTAATTTTTCTGATATTTTCATAGGTTCATAGGTGGTTACTGGGTTATTGACCCAAATGTCTTTATAAGCCTAAACATGTATACCTAGTATAATACTAGAAAAACCCAATATAAAAGATCTTGCCTAAACTCAAGATCTTAGTTAGTAACTACTGCCCATATCTAGGAGGGTCATAAGTGAAGTCATTGGCAGGAATTTACGGTTTCCCATCCAGTCATCCAGGCTGCCCTTAAATAGGGTCAGAGAGGGTCCTTGTTTGACGTAAACTGGTAACCTATTCCAGAGGTGTGGCAACCTCTGAGAGACATATCTGTCTCTCCAGCCGGTCCTATTTATGTGACAGGCCAGGTTAAGGTCCCTGGAGCGAGTGACCCTTACCCCATTTGACTTGCAGATGTGTAGCATTTCCATTAGGTTTAAACCTCTGTGGTCTCTCAAGTTGATGCAGGTGACTGGTAAAGTACATACCAAAGGGAATATTGCACTCAGTTATTGGCCTGATGAAGGTAAAGTACAATGCCTTTGCTAATGAAGTGTGCGACGTAGAATGCCTTCCTTACCACAGTAGAAACATGGTGGTCAAAGTTTAGGCTACAGACAACTTGCATTACCATGTCTCTCACTACTGCGTAGTTACTTAGGGTATTATTATTTATATGATAATTTTCAGGGATTTCATGTTTACTGAAGGGGATGATAATGCATTTTTTAGCATGGAGTTTGAGTCCATGACTTTGCCACCAATCACTGGTTTGTGTAAATCCCTCTTGAAGTATATTGACATTATTTGGGGATTCAGTGTTTGTACCTAATTTGCAGACATCAGCAAACTTAGTTATTCACAACCCTTCTGTTTTGGTCTGAGCTTCTGAGGAGTATATTCCAAACAATAGGAGGACCAGCACTGACCCCTGTGGGTCCCCACTGGTGACAGTTCTGCTGGTTGAGGTAAAGTCCCCAACCTTGATTGAGTGCAATCTGTCAGTCATCCAATTAGCAACCTAGCAGATGACATAAGGGTTGATATTCAACTGAGAGAGTTTATCAATGATGCCCCAATGTGGGATTATGTAAAAGGCCTTGGCTAAATCAAGGTAGGCTGTATGCACAGATTTGCCTTCATCTATGGCTCTGGTGACATTTTTGAAGAAGTCTGCCAGGTTTAACAGGCATGACCTGCCTTTGACAAAACCAGACTGTGTCAGATCAAGTATTTGCACATCACCTATATCCTTATTTATAAGGTCCATGATGATTCATTCCATGGCCTTACAGATAAGGCTGGTTAAGCTTATGGATCTGTAGTTCCTAGGGTCTGTTGCTGTACCTGATTTATTAAGTGGGATGACGCTTGCTGTTTTACATTCAGCAGGGACAAAACCAGTACTCAGGCTGTGGTTGAAAAGAGTTACCTAATGGAGTTGGTAACTCATGTTTTAGATGTTTTAAAACGCAACCTGGGATGCCATCTAGTCCCATAGAAGCTGTCTGTTTGCCCTTGGAGAGGGCATTAATGACTTGCTGTTTGGAGATACAAGGTGGGGGAGATGTAGAGGGAATGCTTTCTGGAATGTTTGGAGGGGACAGGGGGTGACATTTTTGCCAAATCTGTCAGCTAATAGGTTCACTATTTTCACAGGATCAGAGTGTGTGATGCCATCCACAGCTAGTTCAGCACACATCTGGATCCTACCTTTTAGGTTATGGATATAGCTGAACAATACCCAATGGTTATCCTTAGCTATGGTTGCTAAATTTTTTTCGAGGTCGGCCTTAGAGGATTTTACAAGTTGTATTATTTGTTTGTTCATGCAGAGGAGGGTGTTCTTCCAGTGCTGGTACCTCTCTTTTATTCTTAGACAGCAACATCTTCCTCTTGTTGTATAACTTATTAATGCTAGATGTCTACCGGGGGGGGGGGGGTTGTTTTTTCTTGAGGATCTTGTTTTGATCCTATCAGATAGAGATGTCTTAATACATTTGTGTGTCTGTACAGGGGATTTGTGTATACCTTAGTATAGTTGTCAATTCCATCTGTGGGAATAGGAGCCTTGAAATTATTTATGTCATCCCTTAGGAGGGTAAAAATAGCTTTGATGATTTCTTTAGCCTGATTTCACCTAGGACAGGTTCAGATGTTATAGCTACTTCAAAAATGACTGATTTGTGATCAGATTTAACCAGTGAGGGTCCTATAGTTGTGGTGGTGCAATGGTCACCCATGTTGGTGAGGACCAGGTCGAGAATATTTGAGCCCCTTGTGGGGTTGCATATTATGTTCCAGGGCATTAGTGTTAACAAAGTTCAGGAGCCTTTCTACAAGCATGTTGGTAATCATATAAGTTTCTCAGTCAATAGACAGATAGTTAAAATCACCCATGACTAGAGTGTTTGTTTGGGAGGATGGCCTAATGGTTAAGGTGTTTGGGAGGGAGGCCTAATGGTTAAGGTATTTGCCTTACAAACACAAGGTGCAGGGTTTGAGTCTCACAAGGAATAATTGGCTAGGCTTACAATGGAAGTTAGCCTAGTACTAACCTATGTGTTTGTTTATAATTTGATTGACACCTGTAGGTCCAACTAAGCAGCAGGGTTATCTTGGTTCATTGTAGGGGGCGTATTGCTAACAATGACTTGAGGGGGGGCCTTACCCACAGTTAGTTGAACTTGGAGTAACTCAATGGAGTTTTCCTGTCTAACCAGTCTAGAGGTGTATTTATCTCTGATCAAGATAGATATTCCTCCTCTTTGGTTCTCACATGTTCATTTTGCGGTATGAAAGTGTGGAAGGCATTGTAGCCTTGCAAGGCTGGGGTACTCTCTGCACCCCTGACTCATTACTCCACACAGAACATTCATTCACATGAATTTTTATATAGTGAGGTGAGCAATATCTGACTTTAATTTTTACAAATTGTTTTATATATCATGACACATCAATGTGGTGCTGTGATAGTTTGTGGTTGTTCTTGAGTGTGCATGCCACATCTGCTGATGATACCTGCATATGTGTCTTCCTAACAAATGAACTCAGTGTTTATCAGCTCCATAGGTTATAGGTTCATAGGTTCATAGGTTCATACTAGGCTATCTGCCCGAGGGCATTTACAAGCCTAGCCCATAGTTTTGTGGCTTACGCCACCCCTTTAGTATGGGGAACTATACCCATTATTTTGCTGTGCCTCTGTTGAGCAGTGACACTGAGGTAATCCCTGGGGTATATCTGCAATCTCCCATCCATTG